>NC_134095.1:135462564-135765594 GCF_000715075.1 Nicotiana tabacum
CAAAATCTCACTATCGAACCAGAAACTTCAAAAATTCAACTTTCGGCATTTCAAGCCTAAATTAGCTACGAACCTCCAAAACACAATCTGAACACGTTCCTAACCCCGAAATCACCCAACAGAGCTAACAGAACCATTGGATTTCCATTCCGAGGCTGTCTTTACACTGTTCCGACTATGGTTAATGTTCCAACACTTAAGCTCTCATTTAGGGACTAAGTGTCCCAAAACTCTCCGAAACTCAAAACCGAACATCCCGACAAATCAAAATAGCAGAAATAAACTTAGGGAAAGTAGTTAATAAGGGATTGGGGCATTAATTCTTAAGACAACTGGCCGGGTCGTCACATCCTCCTACACTTAAACATTCGTTCGTCCTCGAATGAGCATAAAGACATACCTGAAGTAGTAAAAAGATGAGGGTAACAGCTGCACATATCCTGCTCGGTCTCCCAGGTCACCTTCTCGACCGGCGGTCCAGCCACTGAACTTTCACGAATGCAATGTTCTTTGACCTCAGCTTTCTAACCTGCCTATCCAATATTGCCACTGGCTCCTCAACATAAGATAGATCCTTGTCCAACTGGACTGAACTGAAACCCAACACGTGTGATAGATCACCGTGATACCTCCGGAGCATCGAAACATGGAATATCGGATGAACTCCGGCCAAATTGGGAGGTAAGGCAAGCTCATAAGCAACCTCCCCAACATGCCTCAATATCTCAAAAGGGACAATAAATCTCGGACTTAACTTTCCTTTCCTCCCGAATCTCATAACGTCCTTCGTAGGTGAAACCCGAAGCAGAACCTGCTCTCCAACCATATAGGGAACATCATGAACCTTCTGGTCCGCATAACTCTTCTATCTGGATTGGGCTGTACGGAGTCTACCCTGAATCACCTTAACCTTCTCCAAAGCATCCTGAACCAGGTCTGTGCCCAACAATCTAGCCTCACCTGGCTGAAACCAACCCATCGGGGATCTACACCGTCTCCCATATAAAGCCTCATATAGTGCCATCTGAATACTGGACTGATAGCTGTTATTGTAAGCAAACTCCGCCAATGACAAGAACTAATCCCAAGACCATCCAAACACAATCACATATGCACAAAGCATATCCTCAAGAATCTGAATAGTGCACTCGGACTGTCCGTCCGTTTGAGGGTAATATATTGTACTCAACTCCACCCGAGTACCCAACTCATGCTGAACGGTCCTCTAGAACTGTGATGTGAACTGAGTACCTCTATCTGAAATGATGGACACTGGAATACCATACGGACAAACAATCTCCCGGATATAAATCTCCGCCAACCGCTCCAAGGAATAAGTAGTACACACATGAATGAAATGAGCAGACTTGGTCAGCCGATCCACAATCACCCAAATAGCATCGATCTTTCTCAAAGTCCGTAGGAGCCCAACTTCAAAGTCTATGGTGATCCGCTCCCACTTCCATTCCAGAATCTCTATCTGCTGAAGCAACCCACCCGGTCTCTAGTGCTCATACTTTACCTGCTGATAGTTGAGGCACCGAGCTACAAATCCAACTATATCCTTCTTCATTCGCCTCCACCAGTAGTGCTGCCTCAAATCCTGATACATCTTCGCGGTACCCGGTTGAATGGAATACCGCAAGCTAAAGGCCTCCTCTAGATTCAACTCTCGAAGCCTATCAGCATTCGGTACACAAATCTGACCCTGCATCCTCAATAACCCATCATCACCAATAGTCACATCTCTGGCATCACTGTGTTGAACCTTGTCCTTGAGGACAAACAAATGAGGGTCATCATACTACCGCCCCCTGATATGATTGAATAAGGAAGACCAAGAAATCATGCAAGCTAGAACATGACTGGGCTCCGAAAGATCCAATCTCACAAATTGGCTGGTTAAGGCCTGAAAATCCATCATCATAGGCCTCTCCGATGTTGGTAAATAAGCCAAACTCCCCAAACTCTCCTCCCAGTGACTCAAAGCATCGGCCACCACATTGGCCTTGCCCGGGTGATACAAAATAGTGATGTCATAGTCCTTCAGCAACTATAACCACCTCCCCTAGCACAAATTTAGATCATTTTGCTTGAACAAGTGCTGCAGGCTTTGATGGTCAGTATAAATCTCACAGAGAACCTCGTATAAACAATGGCGCCAAATCTTCAGGGCGTGAAAAATGGCAGCTAACTCAAGGTAGTGAACATGGTAGTTCTTCTCATGTATCTTCAACTGTCTGGATACGTAGGCAATCACCCTACCGTGCTACATCAATGCCGATCCGAGGCCAACCCTCGAGGCATCACAATAGACTGTATAAGACCCCAAAACCTGTAGGCAATATCAAAATTGGGGCTATGGTCAAAGCTATCTTGAGCTTCTGAAAGCTCGCCTCACACTCCTCCGTCCACTGGAATGGAGCACCCTTCTGGGTCAACCTGGTCATAGGGGCTACAATCGATGAAAACCCCTCCACAAAACGACGATAGAAACCCGCCAAACCAAGGAAACTGTGGATCTCTCTAGCTGAGGATGGTCTGGGCCAACTCTGCACGACCTATAGCTTCTTTGGATCCACCTAAATACCCTCACGCGATACCACGTGGCCTAAGAATGCCACTGAATCCAACTAAAACTTACATTTCGAGAATGTAGCATATAACTTCTTCTCTCTCAGAGTCTGAAGCACAGTCCTCAGGTGCTGCTAATGATCTTCCCGACTCCGGGAATAAACCTGAATATCATCAATAAAGACAATGACAAATGAGTCAAGATACGGCCGGAACACAATGTGCATCAAATGCATAAAGGCTGCTGGGGCATTGGTCAGCCCAAATGACATAACAAGGAACTCGTAATGACCATACCGAGTCCTAAAAGCAGTCTTCGGGATATCTGGCTCCCGAATCTTCAACTGATGGTAACCTGAGCGCAAATCAATCTTAGAAAACACCCATGCGCCCTGAAGCTGGTCAAACAGATCATCAATACGAGGCAAAGGATAACGGTTCTTAACTGTCACTTTGTTCAACTAGCGATAATCACTCCACATACGCATAGAACCATCACTTTTCTTCACAAACAAGACAGGAGCACCCCAAAGTGATACACTGGGCCGAATAAAACCCTTATCAAGCAATTCATGTAACTGATCCTTCAACTCTAGAGGAGCCATACGATACGAAGGAATAGAAATGGGCTGAGTGCCCGGCAACATATCAATATCAACATCAATATCTCTATCAGGCGGCATGCCCGGAAGGTCAGCTGGAAACACATCGGGAAAATCCCATACTACTGGAACTGAATCAACTGAAATACTGACATCTCTCATATAAGCTAAATATGCATCACACCCCTTCTCAACCATACACTAAGCTTTAAGAAAAGAAATAACTTTACCGGGAGTGTGATCTAAAGTACCCCTCCACTGAACACGCGGTACACCTGGCATACACATCGTCACGGTTTTGGCGTGACAATCAAGAATAGTATAATGGGGCGACAACCAGTCCATGCCCAAGATAATGTCAAAATCTACCATGTTGAGCAACAATAGATCGGCTATGGTCTCAAAACCACTAAGAGCACCCAAAAATGACCGATAAATGCTGTCCACAACAAGAGAATCTCCCATATGAGTAGAAATCCTGAGGTACACACAAATGCTGAGCAAAATAAGAAGACACATATGGATAGGCAAAGCCTCGATCGAATAAAACCGATACATCTCTATGACAAACTAGGACAATACCTGTGATGACAGAATCGGAGGCGACAGCCTTAGTACGGGCAAAAAGGGCGGAATATCTGGCCTGGCCTTCCCCTCTAGCTGGCGGGTAGCAGCTGGTGCGGTGATCATAGCCTGAGAACTCTACGGAGCGCGCTGTGGCTGAGAAGTCTATGGAGGTGCACTCCTCCCAAGTCTAGGGCAATCCTTCACCATATGGCATATGTCACCACACTCAAAACAAGCTTTGGGAGGACGTGACAGTGGAAACTGTGCGGTACGGGTACTCCAAGACCCTTGAACACCTGAAACGCTGTGTGAAATCTGAGATGCAAACTGAGCTGGCTGACCTACAAAACCTCTACCATGCCATACATTTCCTCCAAAATAAAGACTAGTGGGTCTCTCCAGTCTACAAGGTCTACTCACTTCCCTATAATCTCTCTCCTGACCTTGTCTGTCCTCTCTCTCCTGGACCCACCTGTCCTTTACTCAGCGAGAGGTCCTCACCACCCGCTGAACTAGGACCACAGGTTGTGTCGCCATGACACATGGAACTTGTACAATGAGAACTCGCGGCTCTGGAGTAGGGGTGGTTGAAGTATGGGTCCCTTCCCCGATCTGTGAAGTATTTGGTACAACCTGAATCAACCTCACCTAAACTAATGTACCAAATATGCTTAGGAACTGTGCTAATGTCTCCTAAAGTTCTAGAGTAGTAGTAGCAGTAGGCGTATCCGGTGCCTGGGCTCTGGCTAGAACTGTTGGTGGCTCCTCGGTGGCAGCTCGCGCGGGTGCTCTGGCTGCACCACATGCGCATCCTCGGCCTCTACCCCGACCCCGACTTCTGGCGACTATCGTAGGGGCACGGGTGCCTGATCATCTTTGGTAGCGCGTGTCCTCACCATCGGTGAGAGAATAGAAGATAGAAGTTTAGAATTGTGATATCAAAAGTCTCGCACGACAAGGAAAATGGAGTGGAAATTTTCCTAATGGTTACGTAGCCTCCCGTAGATAAGTATAGACGTCTCCGTACCGATCAGTGAGACTCTAATAAACCAGCTTGTGATCCATGACTCCTATGAACCTAGAGATCTGATATAAACTTGTCACAACCCCGGTTCGTCCTCCGTGAACTATCGTGACGACACCTAGTCTCTATGACTAGGTAAGCCTAAAATGCGGAAGATAAACCAAATTTGTGGAAGAAAACAATTTTAAACAGAAATAGTGTATAAAATAGCGTTTAAAATTGTCGTTCGGCATACATAATATTAACTCTTAAAACCAATACATTTTTCCAAAACTCGGAAACCCATGAATCACAAGCTAAGAGATACATAAGTAGCTCTAACTCCAGAAATGTCTAACCAAAAGGGGAATACTGAAGGGCTATACTATTACAAAAAGATAAAAAGGGATTCCTCGGCCTGCAGACGCGGCAGATATACTCGAAGTCTCTACAGAAGCGCCTCGCCTCAAGAATGATAAGACAGAGTGAAAGTACCTGGATCTGCACATGAAAAACATGCACAGAAGGGGCATTAGTACCACAACGGTACTCAGTAAGTGCCAAGCCTAACCTCGGCCGAGTAGTGATGAGGAAGGTCAGGGACCTAATGAGATAAAATAAAGAAAATAAGATATGACAGTATAAGATAAGCAGTACAGTTGGAAACTAACGATAAGAATTTAATACAAGAAAACAAGGAATTTAATAACTGAAACAGAGGCAAAATGATCATAAGGAAATAACCGGGGATCTCTCAGTATCCCGAGGATCTCTTAGTACCGTCAATATATGCCAGGGATCTCTTGGTATCCCGGGGATCTCTCGGTATCCTCAATATATGCCAGGGATCTCTTGGTATCCTGAGGATCTCTCGGTATCCGCAATATATGCTAGGGATCTCTTGGTATCCCGAGGATCTCTGGGTATCCTTCATATATGCTAGGGATCTCATGGTATCTCGAGGATCTCTCGGTATCCTCAATATATGCTAGGGATCTCTTGGTATCCCGAGGATATCTTGGTATCCTCAATATATGCTAGGGATCTCTTGGTATCCCGAGGATATCTTGGTATCCTCAATGTATGATAGGGATCTCTTGGTATCCTCAATGTATGATAGGGATCTCTTGGTATCCCGAGGATCTCATGGCATCCTCAATGTATGATAGGGATATCTTGGTATCCCGAGGATCTTTTGGTAGCCTCAATGTACCTGCTAGGGATCTCTCTGTATCCCACACTTCAGCTTAAATCGTAAATGCGTACAGGGGATCTCCCAAGATGCCGTCCTGTAGTCCCAAAGTAAAACACACAACAATGACACAAGGAATACTCTAATAAACTCAACTTCATAACAAGGTAACACAGACAATTCTAACCTAGCATGCTTCACATAATACAAATAAGGCAGTTAAAGCAGATAAAGCAATTAGCTCAATTAGACATGTTTCTCTAACTAACAGCAGGTTAAAAAGTGCAAGTAGAATAAATAGAAAGGGAAAACACAATTAAAGTTACTTAATGAAAACTAGATTTTCAACAATTAGCACAAGTACGCACTCGTCACCTCACGTACAAGGCATTTCAATTGCCACAATACCAATCCTAAGGGGAAAGTCCCCCACACAAGGTAAGACAAGCCACTTACCTCGAACTGGCTCAAAATCAACCCGAGACCACGTTCTTGCCACGAGTACTTGACTCCAAATGGCCCAAATCTATTCAATTCAATTTCATAATGTAAATAACACTTCAAGCAACTGATTCTACAATTAAATTTCTAAGCTAATATGCAAAATTAGGTAAAATGACCAAAATGCCCCTTGGGCCCACGGCTCAGAATCGGGTAAAATTTATATTTTCAGAATCTTCATACTCTCACTAGTCTAACCATATAATAATTATCCCAATCCAATGTCAAATCCTCAATCAAAACTCAATTTCTTGGTCTAAGAACCTTTCCCTCAATTTCTACCAAAATTTCAAAATTAAAGGGTGGATTTAAATGTAGATTGATGAAAATTAGTCTAAACCAAGTAGGAATTACTTACCCAAATCACCCAGGTGAAAATCTCTTCAAAAATTGCAATCTCCCGATCTCGCAAGTTCAAAATATGAATTATGATTCAAACCCTCGATTTTGGGTTTTAAAAATCTGCCCAGGTGTTTTATTCATCACGATCTCGAAACATGACGTGCAATCGCGAAGAGGAAAAATTGATGGCTCCTGAACTGGACTATGCAAACGCGAGATGAAGCACGCGAACGGGGAAGTGGAAAAGGGCAGGCTGACGCGTTCGCGGACAAGGCAATGCGAACGCGAAGGGGAAAAAGGTCATTGTACCCCCGGCTCCTAGTTCTACTACACGAACGCAAAAGGAGGGGTGTGAATGCAAAGGAGGAGGTGCAGACTTACGTGATCGCGAGCCAATTCATGCGATCGCGAAGAAAAATTTAAACATCCTCCAAAATTACACTACACGAATGCGGAGGGAAGGCTGCGAACGCGATTAAGGAAACCAGATACTAGATTTTCTGCAATTCTTACAAGTTCCAAAATGACCCGTTGGGCATCCGAAACACACCTGAGGCCCCCGGGACCTCAACCAAACCTGCCAAGTAGTCCTACAACATCATTCAAACTTGTTCCAACCTTCAGAACGCTTAAAACAACATCAAAACACCTATTTTTCATCGAATTCAGGGTTAAGAATTCCAAAAACTCTAAAAATACGCTTTCGATCAAAAAGTCCATCAACCCTCGTCTGAATGACCTGAAATTTTGCACACACGTCACATTAAATAGTATGGAGCTACTCCAACTTCCGGAATTCCATTCCGAACCTCGAATCAAATCTCACTATCGAACCGGAAACTTCAAAAGTTCAACTTTCAGCATTTCAAGCCTAAATTAGCTACGGACCTCCAAAACACAATCCGAACATGCTCCTAACCTCGAAATCATCCAACGGAGCTAACGGAACCATCAGATTTCCATTATGAGGCCATATTTATAGTGTTCCAACTACGGTCAACTTTTCAACACTTAAGTTCTCATTTAGGAACTAAGTGTCCCAAAACTCTCCGAAACTCAAAACCGAACATCCCGGCAAATCAAAATAGTAGAAATAAACTTGGGAAAAGCAATTAATAGGGTATCAAGGAACTAATTCTTAAGACGACCGGCTGGGTCGTCACATGTGTTTGCCATGATTGCTTTACTGCCACAATATTATGAACCATGCCTATAGGATCTAAATGGCTTTAACAATAGAGATCATGTCTATAGGGTTAAAATCAGCCTTATAATTAGATATCATGACTATGAAGTGTAAAGTAATTGAGGTTCAGTTTTCGTTACAACACGTATTCACATTTGTCTCCTTAGAAATCATGCCTATAAGTTCAGAAGTCAGCTTTTAATAATTAGATGTCATGCCTAAAGGAATTAAAATCAGCTCTAGTAAAAATTATGCCAATAGAACTTAAAACCAGTTTTGTTAAATAAATTAGTTTAATTCATGTATGTTCATTCTGAATTGGTTTAATTAATCTGTCCATTTCTTTAAATGAGTTTTCAAACACTGCCTTAAATTAATACCGCTAGAAAACATCTCTATAGGATCTCAAGTTGTCCGTTTAAAAAACTGTTCACTGTTTTACTGCATTCCTAATCAATATAGATATCATGCTTTTAGGATACCACTGTTATGCTCTTATGCAAGTCTATAAGGTGATTAAAATTCTGCAACTATAAAACTATGCTTTGTTATTTTAAAACTGTTCAGATTTAACAAGTCTAAATCAGTAGGCAAGCTAAATAGGTTTTTGACACTTTGTCCTAATTCAATAATGTATAATCCGTGCTCACCTAGACATCATGTTCTAGGATTTTCTCTTAAATACCTAGTTGTTGTTTGAAGACGTGCATTTATCTGTTATATTTGTGGAGGTAACTGTGAGCCTATCATTTGTTCTTTTTAAATGCAGTCCTAACTGTTCTTGATTGACGCCTAGACTTTTATCCTTTAAAACCTTAGAAAGGTCTAGAACTGCCCAAAAATAGAGGTCCTAAAATACCTCCAGGGCCACGAGGAAGGGACGGGTAGTGCATGCATAGGACATCAGTCAAGGTTATTAGAACGCTTTAGGATATGACCAAGGGGAGGGAATTGGGTAGTAAGGATATGATGACTACGCGCTAATGTCACGTATAGCCCCTCGTTAAGGAGTGTTTACCAGGCATTGTGTGGGGTGATCCTGTAGGCTAACCAACCTAGGACCCCCTTTTCCAATTCCTGATGTTTAAACTCTACATTTTCTCTATGTATGCAACTTGTTCAAGTCTTTTCCTTTTGTTTCATTACTTGATCCTTACAATGTCTAAAACATGCATTTATTTACAAGTACGTGTTTAAACTATTTATTTGTTAAAAGGACTAATTCATAAGTACAAGTTTGGCCGGGACCAACCATTGTGGACCGCGAGGGGTGCCTAACACCTTTCCCTCAAGGTTATTTCGATCCCTTACCCTAAATCTCTGGTAATGCAAACTAGTCTAAGAGTTAATCTCTCTAGGTGCCCTAACACACCATAATCCGTTAGTTGGCGACTCTTCAAATACCCAAAATCCCAAAAGGGAAATGAGTTATTACCCTCATAAATGTCGAAACCGGGACTTCTACTGAGTTACTGCCCTATAAAAGGAGTGCTCATCCTCGTCCCTCTACTGAGTTAGCTCGACCTTGTTTTCATACTTCATCAAATTACTTCGACCTCGTCTTCGTCCTTTGTTGAAAAAACATAGATAATGCATAACAGCCTTCGAAGGTTCTCTTAATGTTGGCTCGACCCAGACATAACTAGGATAAATTTTAGCCTATACTGTTAGCCCTCCGCTTGTTGAGGTCGTTTTCGTGGGCAAATATAATAATAGAGTTCATGGCCGTCTTTTTCGTCGAGTTCGCTGAATAGATAACAACGATCGTGATCGTTGTGACGAATATACAATGTGGCTCTTTGTGGGCTGTATATTTTAAACCCTTAAATTTCCTAGGTGATTTGTTGGAACTATCTGGTCCAGAGAAGGAGTGACGTCATGACTTCATGCGTCATGATGATGTCGGTTCTCGATGCATTGTATCGATTCACGCGTGACCTTTGATTAGTTCTACCGTTCAGATTTTGATGCCAATTATGATGAACCGTTTCGGATTTGGTGCCAATTATGATGAAATGTTTTGGATTTGGTGCCTCAATCTTTATTAATAGGGAGTGTTTCTTCATTATTCAAACTTTACTTCCTTTCTATCTTTAGCCAAATGACTCCAAAATGACCTATGGACCTCCGAATTCACTTCTGATCGCGCTCCCAACACCCGAATCACCATACGGAGCTACTCCAGACTCGGAATCTCAAACGGACATCGATAACACTGAAAAGCTCTTCAACCCAAACTTATTAAATTTCATCCAAAATGCTAACTTCCACAATAGATGCCGAAATGTTACCAGGTCTTCCAAAACCTAGTCCGGACATACGCCCAAGTCCGAAATCATCATACGAACCTGCTGGAACCTTCGAATCCCGATTCCGAGGTTGTTTACTGAAAAAGCCAATCCTAGTTAATTCTTTCAACTTAAAGCTTCCGAAATGAGAATTCGCTTTCCAAATCAACTCCAAACTTCCCGAAATTCAATTCCGACCACGCGTACAAGTCATAATACCTGAAATGAAACTGCTCATGGTCTCAAACTGCTGAACGGTGCGCTAGAGCTCAAAACGACCTGTCGGGTTGTTACATTCTCTCCCACTTAAACATACGTTTGTCATCGAATGTGCTAAGAACTGTGCTTGAGTTGCCCGAAATCACTGTTTAACACCTCGAGCACCTACCCGTGCTACCACAACTCAGCTGGACGCCCTAGCTTGATCAATCTGAAGATATACTTTTCCCACTTAAGCAAGCAAGCCTTAGGGCCCAATTCCAGCATCCGAAATTCTCTGCCAGGACTGTTCCAACATACGATCACCATATCAATCACTACATGCAACACCATAACATGACTGCATACCTTGGCTGAATTCACACCTTGCACCACTTTACTCACAGGATCACAATAACATTCTCTGATCAATTTAGTCGAAATTCCATAAATCTGATGCTCCCATTGCACCTCATGGCATACATAGGTCTTGTTATAACTCTTACATTACCACCACAACAGAAGAAATGTGTAGAAATTCATAACTAACTGCCGAATCAACAATTCATTGGGTCTATACTCCTGACAGGAATTATCACCTCATTCTGAACCAAATAATGGTCTTTGCTCCTTAATATTCTTCATATAATCAGATTGCAATGATCCTAAATCCACGATCTCGTCTCACCCAGTACGAACTGCTCAGTCAATAAGCCACCCCGGACATGATCAAAAAGTCTCATATGCTATCACAATGTACCAATAGGCTACCACTTCGAACATGATACATAAAGGAAACGAACTCTGAAAAGGAAATCCAATTACCCCGCTCGCGAATCACACGTGCGACGCGGTCTACATAACTAAATAAACACCCCGCTCGCAAATCATACATGCGATGCGGGCACATAGCTAACATGAGCTTTCCTAAAAAAAATAAGAAACAAAACACATGAAAATAGATATAGGGAACTATACTCAACGTCGCACTATTGCGGCATGCAACCCGATCCAAACAACATACTCATGGCGGCGTGCCAGCCGATCCACACATAAAATTCACATAAGGAGATACACACCGAGCTAGATTGCTCGCTACAACAAAATACCGAATGTCGGTCACAAGCACGCTAAGTGCATAATACCATCCCTGGGGAGACATATAGCGCTATAAGCTACCGACTATTGCGCAACTGAGGTACGATATACTATCTGAATCTCAAGAGTCACTCTACTCATATAACATCATCACTATGCGGAATCTCAACACATAAGAAATTCACCATGCCGTTTTACAACTCACATGGCGCAATACATCATTCCATGAAATAGCTGACGACGAAATAACGCCCCGACTACCCTTCCATAAGGCTGAAATGAACACATCTGGCCTGATATAAAGCCCATATTCACATTTAAATCCATCCACAAACCTCAAGCTGATTCTGATCGCACTGAACTAAGCTAATAACCTTTCAAAGGTCCATAATAACTCCCTTTTTCATAATATATAAGAACAGCCATCATAACCGGAGTAATCCTCCACAGTCAACAACCCAATAAACCGAGTGCCCTCCAAGCATCAATTCTCAATTTAACGACATCACTACAATCTTTCATACTTGGTTTAACTCTTCAATCAATCAAGTGACTACATGCCACACTTATACCACCTTCCAGTGGGGCACACTCCCACAACCTTCTGTAACAGATGACTAGCATGTACATCCAAACCGTCGGCCGCACTAACGCTGAAAAGTGATTAAGAATCCTTAATCAGGATGCAAAACATTTTTCACAAAACACCGATCTCAAGTGACGCTAAAGACAATACCAACTTACTTTAAACATCGAAACTCCTTTCCTGCTCATCTAAGCTTGTGACATCCTTGTCAACACCGAATTGCAACCCTGATCCTCACATCAAATTCCATACCTCTCCCTGCACCCAACATGCCAATATACGATAGAACACGATCTTCATCATAACTCCGGAACCACTAATAGATTAATACTTCATCATATAAAAACATTTCACTTAACTCACTTCGGGAGAACCATAGCAACACACGAGTGAATTCTCATAACCGTAGAGTATAAATACCTCTAAGTAATGGTCTAAGCCACCATAGCCCTTCCGGGATCCGCCTACACATGACAGGCCATAACAGTAGAATGCTTCTGAATAGCATCAATTACGGCAGCCGACAAGCGTCACACGTACCATCACAAATCACTTGCATGACTTGATCACTACCACCAATATACCAGTTCAAATATGGCTAACCAATCTATCTTCTTCCAATTTATCCTTGATTGCCTTAGAAATAATAATAACTCCATTAAACACCTAACACACTCCATCCGCACTCATCCCGAGTGACCTTGAATCACGAGACCATGCTGTCTCAAATACCACGAACTATTTCATATTTCCCAAATGCTATACTGCAAGTCAAAACATCATAGAACATTCTGGGCCTCTTCTCATAAGCTGCTACAAAAGCTTGATTCTTAACCGCACCTATAGGCTCGAAGTCATTAGGCACCACACTTTACCCCTTTGAATCCACTAAGATCGTTGTTGAGAGCCACCTGCTCTGACTTAGCCCCGAATATAATCAACTCCATGGATCTTCTAGCACATGAATACCCTTCTCGACGAAGCACCCGGTAGAATCACTTTCCTTGAAACCCGCATCTATACAAGGCATAAATCCCGAATCCTTCCCCAAGTCTGAACATGAGCCAATAAGTTCAACCATGGTACGCCTTTAACAATCCCTTTGCTCAAATTACCACCTAAGGTTCTTTTCCCATAGATGAAATAATTTACCAATATGCTAATAACCCGAAACCTCACAAGAAGATAACCATACAACCCAATCGTAGGAGGCGAGGCTCTCCCACTTAGCTTTAAACCACCATACACAAATCTAGGATCCACCAAGATTTTTTCTTCATTGTTGGCTTGCTCTTGCATAACTGGCCCGCCAAATCCTCCGAAATCTTTCTGTAAAACCCTTTACGGATACTCTGAATCATTAACCACATTCACATGACTGATCTCTTTACCGTATGGCTAGTAGAATTCTTCGTAGAAGCTTGATCCACGCAACCACTAACCTGCTCACAGGGAATAACCCCCTGTGGAAATCACTCTTTGACATCTTCCAACATCGCTGCATGGGGTACAATCACTACGACATCAATAACCCCTCTTGAGCCTGTGCTCCTTCACTAGCTACACAAGTCCATTCACTCCTCGTGGACATCAACTAGATGTGCGAAAATATCCTCTAATTCAATTTTATGTTGTACCCTCCTTCATATCAAGCAACTCCTTTCCACCATATCAAGTCTCCCACAGTATAATAGCCGATATTTCAAATTAAGTCCGTAGACCCAGCCACTGAATCCACATACTGCTCTGCCACTCTCTCACTTTGGGCAGACTCACTTTTTTAAGAAACTACTCTACCTCCACTTCTTACACTGGGCCTTCTAGAAGTTTAACCACTGCATGACACTCTCCACACGTCCTTCCTCATCCTTTACTGCTAAGGTAATGCCTTAGATAGAAATTTATCTTGGTAGCATTTGAACCAATAGACCGCTACTCACTTTTAAACCTTTCCGAAGATCAACTTTCTCGAGCCGTCAGTATTAGGAATACATATTCAATCCTGAACCACCGTACCTCGTGATCTCTGACAGCCATTTCTCCAATATTATTTCACAATATCTTGCCCCAAAGGCGAATTGCAGAAGGCCATAACACCGACAAACTTAACACATTCAATCGAGGACGACGATACCACGTCGCAAATGAAAATTCCACCACACTTGAAAACTTCAAGTCTCGTTACTCCATCGATCCAAATTTGGACATTCATAGGCCAATTGCTTTTCCCCCGCCGGAGATGAAATACCGAATCTTAGAATCATGCACTGAGAGAACTCCCTTCCAAATCATTCACTGCCCCACATAAAGGCAAGTATCCTACTATTATGTCGATACTGTGCGATAACCAATCATGAGCAATCATAGCGATCTGTGCATAGCCTCAAAGCTCTTAGGAATACTGTTACTGAGCTGAAATAACAAGATATCCTCTCGCAAGGCAACAACAATAGCCCAATCAACTATACCGGGAGAAACATCCCGCACCACATTTGTAGTGCCATTATAATCCTTTAATTCTCGATTTATAACCAGCGATTCGCGTCGCGTAAGATTGAGTAGGAAGGAAACAAGGGCATAAGCCTCAAGGAATCAAATCACACGATGAGGAATTAAGAAGGGAAGTACTCCTAACAGCCTTGTAGCCTCTCGAAGATAAGTACAGACGTCTCCGTACCAATCCGCGAGACTCTACTAGACTTGCTCATGACTCGTGAGACCTAAGGGAACCTAGTGCTCTTATACCATGTTGTCATGACCCAATATCCACTAAGGGTTATGATGGCGCCAGACACCACTATCAGGCAAGCCAACTACAATTTACTAGCAATTTTTTATTTTAATTATTGAAATTATTTTCTTTAAATAAATAAATAATACATAATAAACTCCACTGGATAAATAAGGATGTCTTCACAAAATTTAACTACTGAAAATCCTGTGATCCTCCCAGAACCCGGTGTCACAAGTACATGAGCATTTACTAGGGAATGAATTAAAATACAGTAACTGTCCGAAATACAAGTGGACATAAATGAAAATACAATACAATACTCTGAAGGAGACTCTGCTAGCTGCGGGTTGTCTCGATAAATGCAGCTCACCTAGGTCTCCGTATCAACCATGCCGCTATGCCTCTATGCCACTAAGCCACTAGCCACATATGAACCTGTGCAACAAAAATGCACAACAAGTGTAGTATGAGTACGAAAACAACGTGTACCCAATGAGTATCCCGTCTAATATCGAAGAAGTAGAGATGAGAGGTCGACTTCGACACTTACTAGTGGTCTAATAGTAATATTATTATTGCGATGAATCACATATTTATTAAGGACAACAATAAATTCAAATAAGTCACGAAACATGTAAAAGTTCCTTTTTATTAAAAGTCTCCGGATTCATAATCCATTAATTAACAATTATCTCAAGTCGGGGAGAGCAAATATCAATATCAATGAGTCTCAAGGCAAGCAATACAAGCATGCACAAATCATGCCGAGGACGTACGACTCGATCCAACAATATTTAAATTGTGCACCACCAGAGAGTCGAATGGCGCGAACCATAGATGCATCTATTTAATCTACCGAGGTGTTCGACCCGTTCCGAAATTAAACACACAGGCAGTCAATCAAGAAGTCAACAGGGAACAATTATCCAAAGAAACGCCAATTCTCTTTTAAATATTTTTGAAAATGAAGTTTAAATCCTTTTTAGAAATTCATTTACTAATTCGATATTATTTAAGCAATTCAACTGTCAGTAAGTTCACAAAATCCAAGGGAAGCATGCTTTTGGGTCCTAGACTACCCGGACTTAAACATAATAGTAGCTATGCACGGACTCTCGTCACCTAGTACGTACGTAGCCCCCACAACTTGGAGCACATATTTAATTATTTCACCTATGGGGACAATTCCCTCTTACAAGGTTAGAAAGGAGACTCACCTCGCTCCGAAGAGCCATAATCGACATTCCACGTTCTTCCGAAGACTCGAATCGATGAACAAAGCTCCAAAGCTAGCCAATAATAATACAATCCATTAATATATACTCAATTAGCCCTAATGATCTAATTTATAACAATTCCTAACCCCGATCGAGAAGTTGACAAAATTGCCCTAGGACCCACGTGCCCGGATTCCGAAGATAAACTTTACCCATAACCTCACTAACTCAAATATATAATTTACTCTCAATTTCATACCCAAAATCGTGGTTAAATTCCAAGAATATTGATTTTCTAGGTTTTCGCCCAAACCCCAAGTTTCAACAAATTTCATGCTCAAATCTATACATAATCAATGTATTTAACTCAAGATAGGTGGGGATAGCTTATCTTATCGTATATGATGAAAACCCCCTCTTGAAACCCTCCTAGAATCACCCAAGCCAAGAGAAAAATGAGAGAAAATGGCCAAATCCTGATTTCTAAAACACTCACTGCCTCCAATCCTTTCGCACCTGCGGTCTATTGACCGTTTCTACTGTCCCGCAGGTGCGGACCAATTGCTGCTTCTGCGGTCTTCCCCCAAGCCTTCAACTTCCGCATCTGCGCTTCTCCCTCTGCAGGTGCAGTCCCGCATCTGCGGCAAAATGACTACGTCTGCGGTCCCAGCCTAGCCGTCCATTTCCGCTTCTGTGGCATGAAAGCCGCTTCTGCGGCCCTAGTTTCACAGGTGCGGTTACACCAGCAACCAGCAACTTCAGCCTTCTCCAAAATTCATTTTCGATCCTTTAACCACCCGGAATCCACCCGAGGCCCCCGGGACCCCAACCAATCATACCAACCAGTCCCAAAACACATTAGGGACTTGCTCGAGGCCTCAAATCATATCAAACAACGCTAAAACCACGAATCGACCTCCAATCCAAGCTTTATGAACTTTAGAATTTCAAACTTCTACTTTCAATGTTTAAACCTATCAAATCACGTCTGATTGACTTCAAATTTTACACACTAGCCGTATTCGACATTATGGACCTACTCCAACTTCCGGAATCGGATTCCGACCCCGATATCAAAAACTCCACTTCCGGTCAAACTTCTCAAAAACCTTCAAATTTCTATCTTTAGCCAAATGACTCCAAAATGACCCACAGACCTCCGAATTCACTTCCGATCACGCTCCCAACACCCGAATCACCACACGGAGCTACTCCTAAACTCGGAATCCCAAACGGATATCGACAACACAGAAATGCACTTCAACCCAAACTTATGAAATTTCTTCCAAAATGCTAACTTCCACAATAGGCGCTGAAACGTTCCCAGGTCTTCCAAACGCAATCCGGACATACGCCCAAGTCCAAAATCATCATACGAACTTGTGGAACCTTCGAATCCCAATTCTGAGGTGGTTTACTCAAAAATCCAATCCTAGTTAATTCTTTCAACTTAAAGCTTCCGAAATGAGAATTCTATTTCCAAATCAACTCCAAACTTCCCGAAATTCAATTCTGACCATGCGTACAAGTCATAATACCTGAAATGAAGCTGCTCATGGCCTCAAACTGCTGAACGGCTCACTAGAGCTCAAAATGACCGTTTGGATCGTTACAGTCTGCCCCCGTCCCAGCTACTGTAGCTTATGTATCCGCCCCGTCCCAACTATTGCACCCGCTCCTAAGTTATTTTCATTTGTTAGTGAGGATGATAACGTCTCCCCTGGTGGTGGGGACCTAAGGCCCCCCCAAGATGAAGGTTATAGACGTTGGGGAGGGAGGGGAGTCTCAACGACCATTGATTCAGTTGAGGATGACTTCACTCTTCGAGAAACGCAACAATACAAATCGAAGACAATGTTGGGGTAATTTTTGAGGCCCCACAATCGGAGGAGGTGAACACGGGCGTGCTGGTGTGTGCCGAGGGGGAGATGGTCATGAAGAGGACACTTGATTGACAACTTTGTGTCTACGAGGTAGGAGGAGGCTTCATCTTCCAAGCAGGCAGCAGATGCCTATCCGGCAGTCAAGGACAGAGGAAAATATGTCATCAATGAGTGCAATGAGTCAAGTTTCGACATAGCCCTTGATGATCTTAGGATGATCCATGAGGGGCTGATCTAAATCGAGGGTGAGAATGGAGGCATGCTCTAGGACTATCACGATTTCAATGGATCATGATTTGCTGTGAAATACCGAGAAGGTGGTTACCACTCCCGGTACTCTCTACTCCGACGCCGAGGGCGTGACCTCAAGGAGATAACTGATAGTACCCTGTCAAAGAACATTGTCGGTCTTGCTCTTAGGGTATGTATGGCTATTGTCTGCTCTTTTCCTTTTACCTTATCTTGTTTTTAAGTTCTAACTTTCGCCTTTTCTTTGAATTGCACACGGTCACTCTAGAAATTGAGAGAGCTTGGAGGGAGAAGAAATGTAAATAAATTTACGTGAAGTTGAAGGGTAAATATGAAGAGTACAGTGAAAAGTACCGAAACCTTCAGAGGCAGCTTCACGAGGAGCTCGACTTGCTGGCCTTGAGAGAAGAATTAATGAAAAAATACGAGGAGTTGATGGCGGCCGTGGAAAGGTTCAGCGTCCTTGAGGGAGCATTAAGGAGAAAAGAAAAAGAGATCGAGCAAAGTTGGCTCAACTGCGAAGCCAGTTGGACGGATGTCAACTCAAAATTGACTCTCTTAGGGGGGAGGTCACTGAGAAGCAACATTTACTCGAGCATACGAAGGCTTACTGGATGCTCGGAGAAAGATTTACATTCTCGAGCTAGCGAACATGACTCTCTATTTTGAGCGAGATAATAATCCGTCGATGGCTAGGGTTAAAGAGGACCGACTTGAGGAGAGGATCGCTGAGCTGGACATGGAAAACTTCGAGCGGCATGATCGAGTTATTGGTCTTGAGGTCGAGAAGGCCCAACTGCTTGTGCGTCCATCTTCGTCTAATGCTTCTCAGTATCTTACATTCCTTAGGAACTGTACGAAGAGTGGATCCACACTGAAGCCTGGCAGGATGTGCTCCGTGATTTGAATATGGCGGGCTCTATTTCTAATATGGCCCTCGACGATGCTCAAGTAAAAGCTCGTGAGGCTCATCTAACTTGTGATTATGATCCTACTATACCCCAACCTGGTTCCGAGGAGGATGAGGAAGACGGTGTAGACCGGCTTACGAACGGTGCTTGGTATTACTCTACTTACGGCCAAGGCGAGGATGGAGAGGGCGTCGAAGGCCGAGATGGTGATAGCATCGAAGGCCGAGATGTTGATGGCCATTAGTTTTTGTTTCAACTTGTTGTATAATTGTTGTTGGCGTCTTCGAGTGCTTTTTGTAAAAACTCTTCGTCTGAATATCAAAGTTGTCTTTTGTTTTATATGCACCTTTTTCATTCTGATGGTAAGCTAGAAACTCATGTTTTAGCCGTAGTTTACACTCTAATTACTGCATTGTGTGTGTGTTTGAGCTTAAATAATAATAAATTGTACTTATTAGGTGTTTTATGCCTTGAGGGAGTTGATTCTGAGTTAAAAATATGAATTGGAGCTAAATCAAACAAGTTGGAGCTTTGAAGTCTGAGTAAAAGCCCAAGAAATTAAGCCAAAATCACACGTAGGGGTCGAGGACCAAGTCTGGATGTCAATAGTGAAAAAAACCATTTACTCTAGAAAAACGACACTGCACGCCGAATGGGGCACTGCAAGGCGCGCGCGACAGTGAAATTCCTACCTGATAAACAAAAGTCAAGCCACCTGATAAACTCCATAGGCTCGCCGCGTGGGGCACCGCGCCCTGCGTCGCGTTATTGCATTTTTGTTAGAGTAATTTATGTTTTGGCTTGGAAAGGGTAGTTTCATCCGGGCCCACTTCTACATGGTATAAGTGCACCTAAAATACACTTTTGAAGGGACTTTTGACCTATGAAATATTTGAGCAACAATTAAGGCAAGAGGACACAAGGATTTATCAAGATTTAAACCAAAAATCGGTGCAGTACGGGAGTTTGTATTGAATCATTAGAATTGGTGTTTTCTATGTTTTTAAACCTTATTGATATGACTTTATCCATTGTTATGGAGTAATTTCTATTAGGGTGTTGGCAAATACGATATTTTGATAACTTGATTAGGGATTCGATTCTTGATTATTGTTGGAATTAATGGAGTTTTAATTCATATTGTGAAGTTATTCTTATTTTGCTTAATCGAAAGAGGAGCTTGCTATTGAATTTCTTTACATCTTATGCTCTAGGTCAAATTCATGATTCAAGTAGGTAATCGAAAGAGCCTCTTGAATTGTTAATCAAACTAGAAAATAGGGAAATATTCGTGAGAAGTTACCCTTTTGACCATAACTATCATTTATTCGTTGCAATTATTTACCGTGCTTCAATTGGATTAATTACTGAAATTAACATTTAATTAAAAGAGGAACATTAACTTCAAGGGTAATCTAATTTTCTATTGAATTCGTGAGAATCAACAATATTATAGAGCGAACTAACTCAAGAATTGGATTTCGAGTAAATTATTCTGCACCTGTCTAATCAATTACCTTTGCCTCTCATTGATATTTCTTCGTTTCTCATCTGCTGTCTTTTGTGATCAATTATTAATTGCTTAATTTTTAGTAGTTAATCGTAGATTATAATCATCAAATCAATTGTTAATCTTACTAGATAGTAATCAACTAAAGATTATTCGAACATTGTTTAAATCCAATCCCTGTGGAGACGATAAATAAACTATACTCTCTTTGGCTAGCGAGCCATAATTTTTTGTTGTGTTTTGGCTTGTCAAATTTTGGCATCAAATCTATTGTATTCACAGTTTCTCACTTGTGTGCAGGATAAGGGTTTAACTTCTCTGGTGCATGACTCGATCTTCTTCAAAGGAAGTGATACCCTACAAACCAGAGTTGGAGAAACCTACGACAATTGAGGAAAGAAAGAGAATTAATAGAAAACTTCTTGGGTCATACTTCGACTCAAGATAAAATGGCAAAAAAAGATTGATAGAGTAGACTTAGCTGCAAAAGAGGCAGCAATAAGAAGCTGCAGATATGGCAATTGAGGCAGCCTTTAAAGCTACTGAGGAGACTATCGAATATGGTGGGGGTCGAATATTAAATCTAAACCTACCCTTGGTTGAAGACCAGTTCGAGAATGCAGCACCCAAGCCTGAGAGATCATTAGGCGACTATGCCAGACCAGTCTACAATCAAGGACTGTCAAGTGTCAAACCTCCACCCATAGAAGCAAACAACTTCGAGTTGAAGCAAGTCTTGCTTCAAACCATCCAAAACAACCGTATATTTAGAGGGAAGGTGAATGAAGATCATAACACTCAGTTGATGAACTTTGAAGAAATCATGAACACCTTCCAATAAAATGGAGTATCAAAAGATGCGATCTACATAAGGGCAGTCCCATTTTCATTGGAGGATGACGCAAAGCACTGGCTTTGTAGCTTACCCACAAGGTCGAACAAGACATGGGAATTTACGAATAAAAAGTTTCTTGAAGTACTTCTCAGCTGCAACAACACATAAATTCAGAAGGGAAATCCACAATTTATGCCAGAAGGAGACAAACGGTTTATGAAGCTTGGGAAAGATGCAAGGAGATAGTCAGAAAGTGTCCGGAATTGATTTGTGGATGCAATTCTAGGATTTTTTGGATGGACTGACACCTTTGTCACGATGAGCTTTGAGTATTGCATGTGGAGGTCCACTAATGAAGAAAACTCTGGAGGAGGTTGTCTCAGTCCTTGATGAATTATCTGAGGATGCTAACTAGTGGCCTGCTGAGAATAACGTTATGGGGAACTATAATAGAAGAAACTACGAGAGTTGGAACAAATATAATGTTATGGGACAAATACATCTAGGTTTTTCGTGGAGTTCACCTAGTGGGAGTTTGAACTCATATCAGCAAAATAATCCTAGACCCCAAGGACAAGGATCACCGGGTTTTTAGAACCAACAGAGGCAGCAATACCGACAACAATAGTCAAAGTAGTCTAGTATGGAAGATCTCATGAAGGCATTCATCAACAAAACAGATGAAAAATTTGAGTCTCATGGCACAACCATCCGGAATTTAGAAAGGCAAATAGGACAAATTACAAATTTGTTATTAGAGAGGGCTCCTGGGACTCGACCCTCTGACACAATAAAGAACCCAAATGAAACAATCAAAGCTGTACCTCGGAGAAGTGGCAAAACATTGGCTGATCAAGTTGTAAAATCTAGACCCGAGGTGGTGAACAAAAAGACTGAGACACCGGAAGAGAAAAAGAATGAAGAGCAGAAATGCCAGAGTAGTGGGGTACAAAATGAGATTGAAGAAAGTAGACACATGCCAGCTCTACCATTCTCTCAAAATATGAAGCAGGAAAAACTTGACAAATGTTTTGGGCGGTTCTCGGAGTTGCTCAAGCAACTTTATGTGAACATTTGTAATCACTCAGATGTCTGCTTATGCAAAGTTCTTAATGGAAATCTGTCCAGCAAGAGGAATCTAGAGGAGACAATATTGGTCAAGCTGAATGCCTACTGCACTGCCATATTGCAAAATAAAATTCCTCAAAATGTGGGGACCTAGGAAGCTTGACCATACCATGCTTGTTGGGGAGTGAGAAATTTGACAAGGCCCTCTGTGATTCTGGTGCTTCTATAAATCTAATGCCTTTGTTTGAGTTCAGGAAACTGAAAGGTAAGCTTGGAGTGATCAAATCAATACCAGTGTCCCTACAACTGGTAGACTGGACCACCATTTTGCCTGAGAAAACATTAAGGATATTCTAGTACGGGTGTACAAGTTTGTGTTCCTTGTAGACTTATTGTGGTGGATATGGAAGTAAATAAGGAGGTGACTCTAATTCTAGAGAGGCCATTTTTATGTATAGGCAGAGCTATCCTTTATATCTATGAAGGGGAGCTTATGCTCAGAGTGGACAATGAGAAAGTTGTGTTCCAAATAAAGAGGATGATGATACATCAATGATGAAGTGTCTGCATACTTATGTTTCAAGCAAGATGTTTTTAGGGAGTTGGCTAAAAAATATAAGTTATACAAGCTTGTGGGGGATACTCTAGAGAGGTGTATTACTCAGTCTAGCACAATGGAGGATGAAGATCCTGAAATAAAGAAAGAAGCCGAAGCTCTTGAAACTGAGGATCAAGTGGTAATGAGGAGGAACTAAAAGAGGAGGCTTCTAATCCTAGTGTGGAATTGAAAGTCCTCCCTGCTCACTTGAAATATGCTTTTATTGAAACTAACAATTTTCTTGTGATTATTTCTGCTTACTTGACAGGTACACAACAACAAAAACTAGCAGAGCTGCTGAAAAATACAAAAATGCCATTGGTTGGAGTATAGCTGATATTAAAGGAATCAATCTAGCCATTTACATGCACAAAATTCTACGGGAAGAAAATAACAAGCCAGTGGTGCAGCTCCAATGTAAGTCGAACAAAAATTTGAAGGAGGTAGTGCACAAGGAGATCATTAAATTGTTAAATTTGGGAGTGATTTTCCCCATCTCTGATAGCCAGTGGAATAGTCCAGTGCAAGTTGTACCTAAGAAGGGGGACATGACAGTGGTGAAGAATGAAGATAACGAATTGATCCCAATACGAATAGCCACTGGGTGGAGAATGTGCATTGATTATAGAAGGCTGTATGATACAACAAGGAAAGACCACTTCCCACTTCCCTTTGATCAAATGCTCGAGAAAGAGGCTGGACATGGATGCTACTGTTTCTTGGATGAGTACTCAGGATACAATCAAATACCCATTTCCCCAGAAGATGTTGAGAATACCACATTGAAAGTACAAGAGGGGGTGGGGGTGAATTGTAGCCTTTTTAATTTTCTAGTCGACTATTCTTCAGACCGAGTCTACATATGCAGAGACAACCTGCACCGAAACTGTTAGTACTTCAATTTGAACAAGTACTACTCACAACAAACAGTAAAAGTGTATAGTAAAATATGAGAGCAATAAAATAAATGACACTAGGAATTTTATACTGGTTTAGAACCAATGTGGTATCCTAATACAGTTTCCTTGGGTTGCAAGGATGTTATCTCTTGAGTTCTTTGTAATTTAGGTTAAGTACAACTTGTGTGATTTTTAACGTTCACCACCAACATTTACAGGATTGGTTTTCACTCACTCATCAAAAATGACCCTTTGGTTTTCACTCGCTCACCAAAGAAACAAACAATGACACAACCTCTCGGACACACATCCTCTCCAATAACTTTCTATGTCTCTTCTCTCTTTTGTGTACACAGTAAATCTAAAAGTGAATTACAATGCTTGTTAAAAGTAGAATAAAGAACTTTTGTGTACACAGTAAATCTTTTGTGATCTTGTGTCCTGCTTGATTTGTGCAAATTGATACCTTCTCCAACAGATCATTCTTTGCTTCTGACAGCTTGCACTTCCTTGTCCATGTTTATTTTCCTTTTATCTAAAGATGATTAAATTTGATCAAAAAGTTATTTCCATAAAGAAGCTATTCACATGCTTTTAAATAATACATGGAATTACTTTTGGATCTTGCACTTAAATGATCCCGTATAGATTTGAGATCATTTCAATTATAATTTCATAATCTTGGACCTTGATTATATCACTCCTTTCATAACAATATTTTCTTTGTAAGCTCTTTCTAGATCTTTCTCAGTGTGCTATTTAAAAACCCATGATTGATTGTCCAGAGATATAATAATCTTTACATAATCAAAGACTACTCTTCAATCTTCCTTTCTTGTAGCTTTTCAACGTGCTTTTCTTTCCTTCTTCATTAGACCAATTTATTTGCTTCGTACTGCACATTTGCACTGAAAAATATTTCTTTCCTTGTAACACAGTTTCCTTCGAACAACTTCATTGCCTTGTAAACTCCTCGGACTCGTTCCTTCCAATAACTTCATTTTTCCTTAATCATATATTCTTCTTGACCTCCTCCCCATGTTGTATCACTTTGCAAATAGATATTCTATTACCTTTTTCTGATTGCTGAAATATTCTCGTGCTCTTCTACTTATGGTAAATTTCTGCATGTACAAATTTAACCTCTTATTTAGACAACCCAACAGAATTTCAATCTTACTTTGAGTTTAGGTCTTTGTCACGACCCAAAAACTGACCCGGTCGTGATGGCGCCTATCGTGAAACTAGACCAGCTGACACAATTCCTGAATCAACCATTATTCAATAAAAGTCATTTTTATGCCATTTATTAATCAATAATCTCATGATGTAAGTTTAAATGAACAGTACAGAATAAATACACAAGCCCGACATAGGGTATCACTAGTCATGAGCATCTACTACAATTGTCCAACAACATCAAGACCAATATGCCCAGGAAAAAAAATCACAAGAATAAATAAGGAAGAATAAGGAGGGAGAAAAGCAGGGTTGCGACAGCCAGACAGCTACCTAGCTAACTCCGATGAACCTGCCACCGAGCTTAGAAATACTTGAATCTGCACACATGGTGCAGAGAGTAATGTGAGTACGCCAACTCAGTAAGTAATAAAAGTAAATGAAGACTGAGCAATAAGAAATCATGTAAACCATGTCATAACACCATAGTGGTTACAGTATGTTCCCAAAACAGTTACCATTCAAATCATTTCGTTAAATTTCCAACTTCAGTAAAATCCTATATATATATATATATATATATATATATATATATATATATATATATATATATATATATATATATATATATATATATATATATATATATATATATATATATATATATATATATATATATATATATATATATATATATATATATATATATATATATATATATATATATACCCCTCGGGCAAAAACATAGTTCATATACAACCCATCGGCCAAACAAAAATCCATAAAACATCTCATAACTTAAAAATCTCAGTAGAAGTAAATAAGCAAAATCAATGACTAATTCCGAACACCTTGTGAAAATTCCAGTATAAATGAAAGTTGTTTAAAGAATTTGTTTATCATTTTCAATAGAGGCTCGGTATAAAGATGAGTGAAAGTAGTAATTTAATAAACATATTCAGTAGAGACTCATTTTAAGGAGGAGTGAAAACAGTGATTCCATAAACATGCCCCTCAGGAAAAGCATCACTTGTATATGTGTATATATGTAGCCCCTCGGGCAAGCCTCTCAATTACTCATGACTCAACTCTCAACAATCAACGCTGACACTCAGCACTCACGCTCCATATGTACCATATAATAACCATTGTGGCGTGCATCCCGATCCATATATCACTACGGCGTGTAGCCCGATCAATATATATAGTCGACTGCGCTCACTGGGGGTGTGCAGACTCCGGAGGGGATCTTATAGCCCAAGCGCTATATCGCTGCGGCGTGCAGCCCGATCCATATACATACATACATACATGTATACATATATATATATATATATATATATATATATATATATATATATATATATATATATATATATATATATATATATATATATATATATATATATATATCTCACAATCAAACCCTCGGTCTATCTCAGCCATCAACCTCACAAGCCACTCGGACTATCAGTAAAATAGGGCGTTCAACTCAAAATATCATTTATAGTATCAAAATTTAGTAAATAAGGCTGAGTTAAGAAATCAATAAAATACAGCATGACTGAGTACAATTATTAAGTCAAAAACAGTGAGGAACAGTAGTTAAAAAGCTCCATAAGGGTCCAAAATAGTTGGCACGAGGCCCAAGTATGACATTCCGCCCAAAACATAGCAATACTTTTTGAATATAATGATATCAAATAGTTTTCAATCAAATATGCGACTTAACTATCGTACGAGATGGACCAAGTCATAATCCCCAATGGTGCACGACTCCACGCTCATCATCTAGCATGTGCATCACCTCAAAGTAGCACAACGATGTGAAATTCAGGGTTTCATAACCTCAACACAACATTTAGAATCATTATTTACCTCAATCCGATCCAAACTCTAGCCCGCAATGCCTTTGCCCCTTGAATTGGCCTCCAATTTCTCCAAATCTAACCAAAATCAGATTCATACCATCAAAATATGCTAAGGGAACAAAGCCCACTCGAAAATAACCAATTTACATCGAAAATCCCAAAATTGGCATAACCTGGCCCCCAGTCCCATGTCTCGGAATCCTATAAAAATCACATCAATAGAATCCTTGTCCTCCCACGAGTCTATACATACTAAGAACATAAAAAATCGGACCTCAAATGGCCCCTCAAATCCCCAAATTAAATGATACAAATTAAGATAAAATCATGGTATTTAACCAAATTTGGGTGAAGAACACTTACCCCAATCACTCCTCTGAAAATCCCCTCCAAAATCGTCTTCTCCCGAGCTCCATAGTTCCAAAATGCAAAAATGGCCGAAATCCTCGAAATAGAGTACTTTATAAGGCTGCACAGGTTTCCTCATTCGCGAACACGGAATGACCATCGCATCTGCGATGAAGAAAAATATCGGCTCCCAAAATGCTCTACGCGTTTGCGGCACAAGCCTCGTGAACACGATACCTACTGGAGACATAACTACGCGAACGCGAAGAACACAACATCAATACATTGCGAATGCGACACCCAAAGAGCGAACGCGAAGAACAGAATTCACCACCTCCAGAACACTCTTCGCGAATGCGAGTCCCTGACCGTGAATGCGATGACCAAAAATCTCTGCAACAAAAACCAACAAAACTGCCAAGTCCAAAGTCCAAAAATTGATCCGTTTAACACCCAAAACTCTACCGAGGCCCTCGGGACCTCAACCAAACATGCCAACATATACCATATCGTCTTTCAAACTTGTTCCAACCTTCGGAACGCTCAAAACAACATCAAAACATCAAATCATCATCGGATTCAAGCCTAAGAATCCCAAAAAACATCCGAATTTCGAATTCGATCAAAATGTCTATCAAACCTCGTCCGAATAACCTGAAAGTTTGTACGCACATCACAAATGATACAATGGACCTACTCCAACTTTCGGAATTCCATTCCGACCCCGATATAAATCTCACCTATCAACTGGAAAATGCCAAAATCGCAATTCGCCAATTCAAGCCAAAATCTTCCACAGACCTCCAAAATACATTCCGATCACGCTCCTACATCCCAAATCACCTAACGGAGCTATCCAAATCATAAAAAGTCCATTCCAAGATCATATACTAACAAGTCAAAACTTGGTCAAACCTTTCAAATTTTAAGCTTCAAACTGAGAACTGTTCTTCCAAATTCATTCCGATTACCCTGTAAACCAAAACCAACAATTTACATAAATCATAATACATCACATGGGGCTAGTCGCGCCCAAGAACTGGCAAGAAAAATGCAAAAGCTCAAAATAATCGGTCGGGTTGTTACATCCTCCACAACTTAAACATGCGTTCGTCCTTGAATGTACCTAGAGTTGTTCCGAAAACCATAAAATTGTTGTGTAACCTTACCATGCACATACCCAAGGGCGATCCCACGTCACCCTATCTCATATAGGCCCGATAACACAATGTAACTGAAATTTCACAATCCAACCTTGCCCTTAAACCTTAGAACCACATTTCCACTTCTGAAATCATCTTCAAGATCAGAACCTCACATCTATACTCTGAATAAGACCGAACAAGATGTAACAAACCATACCTGCAGCCTCAAATGCAATTGCATGATAAACCACATAGCTCAACTCTCGTAGCGATAACTTCTATTCACAGCCGTTGCTCAAAACATCCGGATTTCGATAATATGCCTCTAATCAAATAAAGCCTAATTCCAACACTTCTGTATAATGCCAATGATAAAAGAAACACGCAGATTCGTAATCATTTCTCAAATCAACCATTCATGAAGCTCCCTCTCCTTTGGTAAGAACCATAGTAAATTTTTAAGCCGAACCTCGATATTGTCCTTCCAACATGCTGAAACCGAATCCATTTGCATTCATTTTAGATCCCAACGATCTCATCTAATCCAACACAACTACTCTGGTGAGATAACACATCAATACCACCTAAAGCCACAACTCATGCAATCCGCACACTAATAAGCAACAATCCGAACTTACTTAAATCATGAAAAATGACTCCAATGAGAGAGTTGTATTGCAAGCTCACCAGTACCACCACAACACAATGATGAGACCCCATCACACATCGTAGAACCAGAACGCACAAATCTAACCCGAAGGATCACACCTCGACATAACTTAGCCGCAATGCGCGACCCTATCCAAACACTGGTTCGCATGAGACGCCTCAAATCACCATGCTCAAAATCATCAACCAAGCGTAATTTGATGCCTAGAACCCAAAAGTGAATCACCATAACCATGGAGAAGCAAATGACGTAATGACATATCAGTCCGAAAGAACATACCCAATACGTAACAAATCATGCAATGCCCAATTACCCGTCTCGTGCAAATTTCGCTATAAAGCTCAAATGGAATCGCACCATATACGGATATAACCAACAAATCACAACTCATCGTAAGACAAAAGAGTAACTCATAGATCACTCCAGAACATGGATAAGCTCAACAACAATTGAATGACACATCTCTCAACAATAACAGTTCAGAGTCAACAATTCCGACCTGGTGCAGAACACACATCCATGTTGGGCCTACCAATGAACCACACATTAACTCTGGTCACCCACAACATATAAATAACTCTCCGAAGGTTCACAATGACTGAATCATAGAACATACTATCATCTGACTAGCTTACCCATATTTTTACAGTCCACAACCACGAAATAACCTATTTATGGGAACTCCCAGTCTCCAAATCCATAAAGCACTTGACTTACCATATCTAATCCCAACTCCACCGCCCGAATATCTATCACATCCCTAATACTCGATCATCCCACGAGGGGTACTTCTAAAAAAATTTTCTGTGCCACAAAGCAAACCTTGAATATCAGTAGTTGATCAGACAAGATAGTGCCACAATACCAATAAAGTATCCATAACTCAAACACATCGCCCTTTCTGAAATGTATACCCTCATCAAGCCACACCAATCAGTGATCTCATTTATCTAGTTGTCTGAAGCTGTCCATGTTGCCTAAGAATTTATGACCTTCCTTTAAAAACTGAACCGTGACACAACACACTACATATACCATACCATGTTATGATAAATATGAGAACTTCATAATTCACTCCGAGCTACAAGCAACTACGTACTCAGCCAACCAAGAACTTTTCCATTTGATCCTATCTAGGAGAAAATCATTATACATCCTATGCTCCACATGCTAGTAGAAAATATACATCTCTAACAGTGGTAGAAACCATCAAAAACTCTCTGAATTCCATTTGCACAAGACCAAACCGTCAGAACTAAATTCCTCTAACTCAATACGCAGGCCATCAAAACCTAAGAGCATTGCCACAAAACACCTGTAGAAACCCAGTGCATCATAAGCACCCATGAACCGATCATATCCGTTACCCTGCCGATCCAACCTACTACCAAGCTGTCCTAATTATCGGAGTTCCTTCCGAATTGCCTTTAAATTGATATGTTTCCTTGCTAGTACACCACTATCCTTAACTAAAACTTGCCCCACGAACTTTAGCTAAAAATCACATCGCCCTAAGGCTTATAAACCCTCGCATTCCTCTGAAACACCCCAAAAAGTATCACATCCGAGATACGCGCTCTGAGAAGACCTTCTGTGAATCTAAAGTCATTACCTTCACATCCCTGATACTGATGTGTAGAATCTACAATAATATAGAAATACCACGAGTCTTGACACCCTCCAATGCAAACCTCAGTTTCTAGCCAACTATAAAACCTAGAAATCTCCAATTATTACATGTAAAAATCTTGAACCCATTAGACCCATTCTCAAGAGTTGTCCACTCTAATCAAACCTCACTTAAATTGATTAAACAGACCAGATGACCTATGCTCCATTAGCACTCCAATACCGCAGAAAGTAACCCCACCTTAATGCATCCAGATAGATTCCTGCTCCATGTACATTACATCCTTCACCAATAACAACTCAAGTCATTCCATATATTCTTATACGCCCATGAAGCATAACATAACCCCTATCCAAAATTTCCTTTATTCAGGTCATCCTCGATATTAACCTCTGTAAGCCATAACTGATTCACCAGTATGCCCCAAACTGGAACCAACACAGCACATAATTGTGCAATCAACTGATCAATAGCAGACTCCCCACTTGGCTCAAAGCCATAGATCAAAACACACCATAACTAATAATGCATATACTCTATTACTGCCATAATACCATAGTGAGATTACACTCAGTCCTTCATAAGCTCGTGCAACACAAATCATCTAGTACTTCGAATCATTTGCAAAACTCGCGTTCACTTTTTTAACGGTCAAGACAACTTTTTTACGCGACACAAACTCAAACTGCCGCACGTATAAAAGAGGATTCACAACAACCATCATAGGGACCACGCAACTTCAGAACACTCCGCAGAAAATAATCCACTTGCTTAGCCTCAAACTGGAATCTCTCTATATTCTTCCATAATCATAACTATTACCCGGTCACTTACCTTTCCTAAGTCTGAACTCATATCACGACATGCAATTTAGTCCATTTCCCAACTAGACAACATGAAAAAAGATCCTTCATCATGCCCACAACTCAGGCTATACATCAACTCACGATGAAATCAAGCATCGGATAGTTCTTACTACCCCCAAGGAGACCCTTCTCGCCTCATTCAAATCACACGAACACATTTCGTAGTCACATCACACCCATCACATAACTATCCAGTCACCACTTCCCTTAATAGGGACACTATCGAACATATAAATCTAAAAACACGCGCTCAGAAAATTAATAGCACAAGGCTCAAGCTATCGGTAAGTCCGGTCTCAAGTCCTCCAGATTGGTCCAACATCAACACACAAAAATCATATCTCTCCCCTTGATTAGGTAATCACAAGCCATCGATGCATATCTGATACTGAGCGCTCATGCACGCATACGAACGCATGGAAGGATATTGAAGAGTTACATTTCAAGCCGAATCAAGGACGCACTACAAGAATTCAAGAATGTGAAGTAATTGCTAAAGGTTCTGCAGCCTACCGAGGATAAGTACAGACGTCTCTGTACCGATCCGCGAGACTCTACTAAACCTGCTCATGACTCGTGAGACCTATGTAACGTAGGCTCTGATACCAACTTATCACGACCTAAAAACCGAGCCAGTCGTGATGGCACATATCATGAAACTAGGCCAGCCGATACAATTCCTGAATCAACCATTATTCAATAAAAGTCATTTTTATGCCATTTATTAATCAATAATCACATGATGTAAGTTTAAATGAACAATACAAAATAAATACACAAGCCCGACATGGGGAGTCACTAGTCATGAGCATCTACTACAATTGTCCAACAACATCAAGACCAATATGCCCGAGAAAAAAAATCACAAGAATAAATAAAGAAGAATAAGGAGGGAGAAAAGCAGGGCTGCGATAGCCAGACAGCTACCTTGCTAACTCCGATGAACCTACCATCGAGCTTAGAAATACTTGAATCTACACACATGGTGCAGGGAGTAATGTGAGTACACCAACTCAGTAAGTAATAAAAGTAAATGAAGACTGAGCAGTAAGAAAGCACGTAAACCATATCATAGCACCATAGTGGTTACATTATGTTCCCAAAACAGGATACCATTCAAATCATTTCGTTAAATTTTCAAGTTCAGTAAAATCCATTAGAAAATATCTTTCTAACCTTTTCAATAGAGGTTTAATGATATATATATATATATATATATATATATATATAGTGAAAGTGATTAAAATCATAATCGGCCCCTTGGGGCAAAAACATAGTTCGTATACAACCCCTCGGCCAAACAAAAATCCATAAAACATCTCCTAACTTATAAATCTCAGTGGAAGTAACAAAGCCAAATCATTGACTAAATTGCGAACACCTCGTAAAAACTCCAGTTTAAATGAAAGTTGTTTAAAACAATTGTTTAACATTTTCGATAGAGGCTCGGTATAAAGATGAGTGAAAGCAGTAACTTAATCAACATATTCAATAGAGACTCACTTTAAGGAGGAATGAAAATAGTAATTTCATAAACAAGTCCATCAGGTAAAGCATCACTCGTATATGTGTGTATATATAGCCCATTGGGCAAGCCTCTCAGTTACTCATGACTCAACACTCAACAATCAGCACTCACACTCAGCACTCACGCTCAATAGGTACCATATAATAACCGTTGCGGCGTGCAGCCCGATCCATATATCGCCACGGCGTGTAGTCCGATCCACATATCGATGCGGCGTGCAACCCGATCCATATATATAGTCGACTGCGCTCAGCCCAAGCGCAATATAGCTGCAGCGTGCAACCTGATCCAACATATCGCTGCGGCGTGCAGCCCACTCCATATATCGCTGCGGCGTGCAACTCGATCCATATACCAATAAATATAAATTGCTGTGGCATGCAACTCGATCCATGAATATATAACCCTCACAACCAGTCCCTCGTCCTCTCTCAGTCATTAACCTCACAATCAGACCCTCGGTCTATCTCAGCCATCAACCTCACAAGCCACTCAGACTATCAGTAAAACAAGGCGTTCATCTCAAAATATCATTTATAGTATCAAAATTTAGTAAATAAGGCTGAGTTAAGAAATTAATAAAACACAGCATGACTGAGAACAATTATTAAGTCAAAACAGTGAGGAACAGTAGTTAAAAAGTCCCATAAGGGTCCAAAACAGTTGGCGCGAGGCCCAAATATAGCATTCCGCCCAAAACATAGCAATACATTTCGAACACAATAACATCAAATAGTTTTCAATCAAATACGCGATTTAACAGTCATACGGGATGGACCAAGTCACAATTCCCAACGGTGCACGGCTCCACGGTCGTCATATACAGTGTGCATCAGCTAAAAGTAGTACAACAATGTGGAATTCGGGGTTTCATACCCTCAGGACAATATTTACAATCATTACTTACCTCAATCTGGTCCAAACTCTAGCCCGCGATGCCTTTGCCCCTTGAATTGGCCTCCAATTTATCCAAATCTAACCAAAATCAGATTCATACCATCAAAATATGCTAAGGGAACAAAGCCCACTCGAAAATAATTAATTTTCATCGAAAATCCCGAAATTGGCAAATCCCGGCCCCCGGGCCCATGTCTCGGAATCCGATAAAAATTACATCAATAGAATCCTCATCCTCCCTCGAGTCTATACATACCAAGAACATAAAAAATCGAACCTCAAATGGCCCCTCAAATCCCCAATTCAACTCTCTAATTTTTCTTCCAATTTTCATTCCAAATTCCCAAATTAAATGATAAAATTAAGACAAAATCATGGAATTCAACCAAATTTGGGTGAATAACACTTACCCCAATCACTCCTTTGAAAATCCCCTCCAAAATCGTCTTCTCCCGAGCTCCATAGCTCCAAAATGCAAAAATGGCTGAAATCCTCGAAATAGAGTACTTTATAAGGCTGTCCAGGATTCCTCTTTCGCGAACGCGGGATGACCATCGCATCCGTGATGAAGAAAAATATCGGCTCCTACGCGTTCACGACACAAGCCTCGCGAACGCGATACCTATTGGAGATATAACTACGCGAACGTGACCACTAAAGTGCGAAAGCAAAGAACACATCATCAATACATCGCGAACGCGACACCCAAAGAGAGAAGGTGAAGAATAGAATTCACCACCTCGAGAACACTCTTCGCGAACGCGATGAATAAAAATCTCTATAACAAAAACCAACAAAACTGGCCAAGTTCAAAGTCCAAACATGCCAACATATCCCATTTCTTCATTAAAACTTGTTCCAACCTCCGGAATGCTCAAAACAACATCAAAATATCATCGGATTCAAGCCTAAGAATCCTAAAAACTTCTGAATTCCGAATTCAGTCAAAAGTCTATCAAACCTCGTCCTAATGACCTGAAATTTTGTACGCACATCACAAATGATACAATGGACCTACTCCAACTTCCGGAATTTCATTCCGACCCCAATATCAAAATCTCACCGATCAACCGGAAAATGGCAAAATCCCAATTTCGCCAATTCAAGCCTAAACCTTCAGCAGATCTCCAAAATACATTCCGATCACGCTCCAACGTCCCAAATCACCTAAAGGAGCTATAAAAATCATAAAAATTCCAATCCGAGATCATATACTAACAAGTCAAAACTTGGTCAAACCATTCAAATTTTAAGCTTCAAACTGAGAACCGTTCTTCCAAATTCATTATGAAACCGACGATTTACATAAGTCATAATACATCACACGGGGCTAGTCGTACCCGATAAATGGCGAGAAAAATGCAAAAGCTCAAAATGACCGATCAGGTCGTTACAGTCTTGATTTTTGTCTTCAATATGAAGATCTCAATAACCATTTATTATTTCCATAATTATGGGAATAATTTCCTTTTGATAGATCTCAATATATCCTTGACTCATTCCTTGATATTGAAAAATAATCTCTTTCCATAATATATAATATACTATACCCATATTATATTTTCTTTCCATAAAAAATATATTCTTCCTTTGCCTTGTAGTATCTCTTCCATATAGTATCTTCCTTCCATAAAATAATAGATATCCATGATTTTAGCAACTTTCCTTTCAAACATAATTTTCGTAGATTCTTCTTCTAATATTACAGTAAGCCATTCAATATTTGAAATTTGACTTTCAAATATTATTCATGCAACGACGCTTGGAGATTAAATCTCTGAAAATAATCTTCCTTGATAAATTATTCACATGATATTCTCTTTCCTATACTTGTTTGGATCTTTACGAGCATCTTCTTTCTTGAATAAACCTATGCAAAAATAAGATTACCACAAGTAAATATTCTTTAATTAATAATTATGTTGGTTTGTCATCATCAAAATTAATATGTGAAACCTTGAAGCTGACAATCTCCCCCTCTTTAATGATGGCAAACCATTGATTACAAAATAAGAAAATCTAATCAAAGACTTAATTAAAGGTAGTAATGGGCTAAGCTAGATAAACTAGTTACTTCCCCGAAGTTATCTTCTCGAAATGCATGTAGTACATCACACCCATCACGTAACTATCCAGTCACCACTTCCCTTAATAGGGACACTATCGAACATATAAATCCAAAAACACGCGCTCACAAAATTAATAGCACAAGGCTCAAGCTATCGGCAAGTCCTGGTCTACAGTCCTCCAGATTGGCCCAATATCAACATACAAAAATCATATCTCGCCCCTTGATCAGGTAATCATAAGCCATCGATGCTCATCTGATACTGAGCGCTCATGCGCGCATACGAACGCATGGAAGGAATTTCAAAAGTTACGTTTCAAGCCGAATCAAGGGCGACAAGAATTCAAGAATGTGAAGTAATTGCTAAAGGTTCTGCAGCCTCCCGAGGATAAGTACAAACATCTCTATACCGATCCACGAGACTCTACTAAACCTGCTCATGACTCGTGAGACCTATGTAACATAGGCTCTGATACCAACTTATCACGACCCAAAAACCTACCCAGTCGTGATAGCGCCTATCGTGAAACTAGGCCAGCAGACACAATTTTTGAATCAACCATTATTCAATAAAAGTCATTTTTATGCCATTTATTAATCAATAATCCCATGATGTAAGTTTAAATAAACAATACAAAATAAATACACAAGCCCGACATCGGGGTGTCACTAGTAATGAGCATCTACTACAATTGTCCAACAACATCAAGACCAATATGGCCGGGAAAAACAAATCACAAGAATACATAAGGAAGAATAATGAGGGAGAAAAGCAGGGCTGCGATCGCCAGGCAGCTGTCCTGCTAACTCCGATGAACCTGCCACCTAGCTCAGAAATTCTTGAATCTTTATACATGGTGCAGGGAGTAACGTGAGTACGCCAACTCAGTAAGTAATAAAAGTAAATAAAGATTGAGCATTAATAAATCACGTAAACTATGTCATAGCACCACAGTGGTTACAGTATGTTCAAAAAATAGGATACCGTTCAAATCATTTCGTTAAATTTTCAAGTTCTATAAAATCCATTAGAAAATATCTTTATAACCTTTTCAATAGAGGTTTAATGATATATATATATAGTGAAAGTGATGAAAATCATAATCGGCCCCTCGGGAAAAAACATAGTTCGTATACAACCCCTCGGCCAAACAAAAATCCATAAAACATCTCCTAACTTATAAATCTCAGTGGAAGTAACAAAGCCAAGTCAGTGACTAAATTCCGAACACCTCGTAAAAACTCCAGTTTAAATGAAAGTTGTTTAAAATAATTGTTTAACATTTTCAATAGAGGCTCGGTATAAAGATGAGTGAAAGTAGTAATTTAATCAACATATTCAGTAGAAACTCATTTTAAGGAGGAGTGAAAACAGTGATTCCATAAACAGACCCCTCAAGTAAAGCATCACTCGTACATGTGTATATATATAGACCATTGGGCAAGCCTCTCAGTTACTCATGACTCAACTCTCAATAATCAAAGCTCACACTCAGCACTCATGCTCAATATGTACCATATAATAATCATTGTGGCGTGCAGCCCGATCCATATATCGGTATGACATGCAGCCCGACCATATATATAGTCGATTGCGCTCACTGGGGGTGTGCAGACTCCGGAGGGGCTCCTACAACCCAAGTGCTATATATTATTGCGGCATGCAGCCCGATCCAGCATATCGCTACGGCGTGCAGCCCACTCCATATATCGCTGCGGCGTGCAGCCCGATCCATATACCTATATATATTGCCGTGGCTCGCAACTTGATCCATGAATATATAACCCTCACAACCAAGCCCTCGTCCTCTCTCAGTCATTAACCTCACAATCAGACCCTCGGTCTATCTCAGCCATCAACCTCACAAGCCACTCGGACTATCAGTAAAACAAGGCGTTCATCTCAAAATATCATTTATAGTATCAAAATTTAGTAAATAAGGCTTAGTTAAGAAATTAATAAAACACATCATGACTGAGAACAATTATTAAGTCAAAACAGTGAGGAACATTAGTTAAAAAGCCCCATAAGGGTCCAAAACAGTTGGCGCGAGGCCCAAATACGGTATTGCACCCAAAACATAGCAATACTTTTCGAACACAATGATATCAAATAGATTTCAATCAAATACTCGACTTAACAGTCATACGGGACGGACCAAGTCACAATCCCCAACGGTGCATGGCTCCACGATCATCATCTAAAGTGTGCATCACCTAAAAGTAGCACAACGATGTGAAATTCGGGGTTTCATACTCTCAAGACAACATTTACAATCATTACTTACCTCAATCTGGTCCAAACTCTAGCTTGCAATGCCTTTGTCCCTTGAATTGGCCTCCAATTTCTCCAAATCTAACCAAAATTAGATTCATACCATAAAAATATGCTAAGGGAACAAAGCCCACTCGAAAATAACTAATTTACATTGAAAATCCCGAAATTGGCAAATCCCGGCCCCCGGGCCCATGTCTCAGAATCCGATAAAAATCACATCAATAGAATCCTCATCCTCCCACAAGTCTATACATACCAAGAACATCAAAAATCAAACCTCAAATAGCCCCTCAAATCCCCAATTCAACTCTCTAATTTTTCTTCCAATTTTCATTCCAAATTCCCAAATTAAATGATAAAAATTAAAACAAAATTATGGAATTTAACCAAATTTGGGTGAATAACACTTACCCCAATCACTCCTCTGAAAATCCTTTCCAAAATCGTCTTCTCCCGAGCTCCATAGCTCCAAAATGCAAAAATGGCCGAAATCCTCGAAATAGAGTACTTTATAAGGCTGCCCAGGCTTCCTCTTTCGCGAACGCGGGATGACCATCACATCCGTGATGAAGAAAAATATCAGCTCCCAAAATTCTCTATGCGTTCACGGCACAAGCCTCGCGAACGCGATACCTACTGGAGACATAACTACGCGAACGCGACCACCAAAGTGCGAAACCAAAGAACACATCATCAATACATCACGAACGCGACACCTAAAGAGAGAACGTGAAGAATAGAATTCACCACCTCGAGAACACTCTTCGTGAACGCGATGAACAAAAATCTCTGCAACAAAAACCAACAAAACTACCAAGTTCAAAGTTCAAAAATTGATCCGTTACCACCCAAAACTCACCCGAGGCCCTCGGGACCTCAACCAAAAATGGCAACATATCCCATTTCTTCATTAAAACTTGTTCCAACCTTCGGAACGCTCAAAACAACATCAAAATATCATCGGATTCATGCCTAGGAATCCTAAAAACTTCTGAATTCCGAATTCAACAAAAAGTTTATCAAACCTCGTCCTAATGACCTGAAATTTTGTACGCACATCACAAATGATACAATGGACCTACTCCAACTTCCGGAATTTCATTCCGACCCCAATATCAAAATCTAACCGATCAACCGGAAAATGCCAAAATCCCAATTTCGCCTATTCAAGCCTAAACCTTCCGCAGACCTCCAAAATACATTCCGATCACGCTCATACGTCCCAAATCACCTAACGGAGCTATAAAAATCATAAAAATTCCAATCCGAGATCATATACTAACAAGTCAAAACTTGGTCAAATCTTTCAAATTTTAAGCTTCAAACTGAGAACTATTCTTCCAAATTCATTCTGATTACCTTGAAAACCAAAACTTACGATTTACATAAGTCATAATACATCACACGGGGCTAGTCGTACCTGATAACTGGCGAGAAAAATGCAAAAGCTCAAAATAACCAGTCAGGTCGTTACAATCTTGATTTTTATCTTCAATATGAAGATCTCAATAACCATTTATTATTTCCATAATTATGGGAATAATTTCCTTTTGATAGATCTCAATATATCTTTGACTCATTCTTTGATCTTGAAAAATAATCTCTTTCCATAATATATAATATACTATACCCATATTATTATTTTCTTTCCATAAAAAATATATTCTTCCTTGGCCTTGTAGTATCTCTTCCATATAGTACCTTCCTTCCATAAAATAATAGATCTCCATGATTTTAGCAACTTTCCTTTCAAACATAATTTTCGTACATTCTTCTTCTGATATTGCAGTAAACCATTCAATATTTGAAATTTGACTTTCAAATATTATTCATGCTACGACGCTTGGAGATTAAATCTCTGAAAATAATCTTCCTTGATAAATTATTCACATGATATTCACTTTCCTATACTTGTTTGGATCTTTATCAGCATCCTCTTTCTTGAATAAACCTGTGCAAAAATAAGATTACCACAAGTAAATATTCGTTGATTAATAATTATGTTGGTTTGTCATCATCAAAATTAATAAGTGAAACCTTGAAGCTAACAATCTCCCCCTCTTTGATGATGGCAAACCATTGAGTACAAAATAAGAAAATATAATCAAAGACTTAATTAAAGGCGGTAATGGGCTAAGCTAGATAAACTAGTTACTTCCCCGAAGTTATCTTCTCGAAATGCATGTAGTACATCAAGTGTGAACTCCCACTCAGTCTATGCATTCCTCAGTTATGCTCCCCCTGTCTCCATACATTCTACCTGAGTTTTCAAACTTTTGAATACATTATTTTCTCCCCTTTTTGTCATTATCAAAAGGGTGGAATAGGATATAAATAACAACAACCAATAATAAAGCATACACACAATTAATTAAAAAAAATCTATATTCCAAGAATCTCTCAATTAAATAAATGCACAATCCATTAACTCATCCAGTTTAAAGTAAAACTAACGACATGTATAATAAACACTAAGCAATCAACACCAAAGGCTTGATTCATTTGAAAAAACTTTTGAGTAATCAAATCATTGCTGACCATACGAAGCACGAGAAATTGTAGGTCAACCAAAAACAATTTTAAATATTTGAAGAGAATTATAAGACTTCTAATAACGTAGAGTGGGACGACACAGTTTTGAATCTATTGAAAATAATCTAATAGAATCGAACCACGGACATGCTATCATAGACTTGAAATCACACAAATGATAAACACAAAAGAGGCAAGATGATAATGAATTATTTTTACCAAAAAGGATACACGAGGATATCATTACCATACCAACTTCTTTCGTAAATGTGAGGAAATATCTTCAAGATGATGGTCAATGTCCTCCAGACAGATTTCCAAAATACTTTCTGTCACAAGCAATTTAATGACACGTGTTATGCCTTGTGCTCTAGTTTGTCTTTTTCATGAGAATTTAAAATAAGATTTCCATGCCATTTTTTTTATTTCAGTCCACTTTGTTTCCTGCAAGGTTTGCATCTAAAAATATCCTGCTAGATCAAAGTAATTAGTTCTTGCATACAATAATCTATAATTTAGAATGTCAACCAAAAGTCTTTTGTGGTACTATAAAGAGATATTATGGGATCATGTATACCAAAATATTTGTCATAAAAATAGAAAGTCAGTGATACCTTGTTACTTTATTCGATCGTTGGACTTACTAATTTTCTCATTGCTTCGCATTATTTGGAATGTGAAGATGTGTGATGATTCAAAAGGTCATCACTTGCTTTTAAATTGAATTTTGTGTTTCCGAGGCCTTGAAAACCTCATTTAGCATCACCTCGATTTGCATGTGCAGTCCGGGCACGTAGCCGGAAAGCCTAAATGTGAAAATCTGTGAAAAATGATAAGTTTTAATTGTAAAATGAATAAATATGACTTCGGTCAACGTTTTGGGTAAACAAATCCGGACCCATGATAGGAAAATATGGGACTTGGGTGTATGCCTGGAATCAGATTCCAAGGTCCCAAGCCTGAGAAATGAATTTTTTAAAGAAAATTATTTTCTGAAATTGTTTAAAGGATTTTGAAATTAAATTTTGATTAGAACATGGTGGTATCGGGCCCGTATTTTGGTTCTGGCGCCCGATACAGTTCTTATATATGATTTAAGACGTTTTGTAGAATTTGGTGAAAAGCGGATGTCATTTAACGTGATTCGAACCTAAATTGCTAAAAATGATGTTTTAAGAAGTTTGAGAAAATTCTTTGATTTTAAGGTTTAATTCGATGTTCATGATATTATTTTGGCGATTTGATCGCACGAATAAGTCCGTAGGTTGTTTTTAAGGTTGTGTGTATGTTTGGTTTGGAGCCCCGAGGGCTCGGGTGAGTTTTGGATAGGTGTCGGAGTGCTTTAGACTTGGAAAAAATCTGGTTTTCTGCTGTATCTGGTGTTCATTGATTTTGTACTATGCGTTCGCATAGGAAGGCTCGCGATCGCATAGAGTAAACTTCAGGGGTCCTGTTTTGTGATATGCGATCGCATAGGTCCTTCCGCGATCGCGTAGAGTATATTCTGGGAGTTCACAATTTGTTCTATGCGATCGCATTCTCTCTTCTGCGATCGCGATGTATTAGCCCCAACTTGGGAAGGGAATCTTCTTCTTCTATGCGATCACATAGCATTGTCCGCGATCGCATTGCCCAGTCCCCTTTAACCCTATGCGATCACATTCCTTTCTTCGCGATCGCATAGACCAAATTTGCCTAGTTATTTTTTTAAAGTCCAGAACAGTAGCTATACGGGATTTTCACAAAATTTCATAACTTCTTCTTCTCCACACCTCTTGGGGTGATTTTTGAAGAGCTTCTTCACCATAATCTCTTAGGTAAGTAATCTTTAACTTGTTTTCTTCCATTTTCATCAACATCTATTAGATTATAGGCCTAAAAATATGGGATTAAGGGTAGAAATTGGGGATTTGGGTAGAGTTAGGGATTTTTGATTATTTGGGAATTTGACCTCGTTTTGGGGTCGGATTTCAAAACAAATTATATATTCTGGCTAGTGGGTGATCGGGTTTTGGTACGAACCTCGTGTTTTGACCAAGAGGGCCTGGGGTCAATTTTTGACTTTTGGGAAGAATGATTAGAAAGCTATAATTCAGCATTGGAATTGGATTGTTTAGCATTTATTGATGTTATTATGTCTATTATGTCTAGATACAATTGATTTGGAGCTAAATTCAAAAGGGAAAGCGGTGTTTGAGGCTTGAGTTGGCCGTGGAAGTTCGAGGTAAGTGTTTGGTCTAACCTTAGCTTGAGGGATTAGGAGTCGAGTCCTATTTGCTACGTGATAATTGTTGAGTTCGACGTATAGGCATGATGATCTATACGTCGAAGTCAAGCATGCCCATGAGTCTGATATTGTGATTTTCATGACTTCGTTGTATTATCTATGCTTTAGAGGTGATTTTTATTTGTTGTGACAAGTTTGTGGAAGTAATTGTGACATTTGAACATCGAGGAGCATTGTCTCAAGTGGTAAGTGAGTTGTGAAGTAAAAGTGAAAAAGAGAAAGAATTCATTTATTTGTGTCGGGATATTATTGCCTTACTGGTTATCTCCCTTGCCGGGACGTTGATATTATCGATTTTGTTCCCTTGCCGAGATTTCTATTATAATATTGTTTGTTCCCTTGCCCCATTGTTTGTGATTGTTGTTTGGGTGAGGAAGAGTGCTAAAGCACGAAGGGTGATGCCGTGTATCGTTTGTTTTGTGAGGAAAGAGTGTAAAGTACGAAGGGTGATGCCGTGTATGATTGTGAGGAAAGAGTGTAAAACATGAAGGGTAATGCCGTGCCGCACGATGTACCATTCAGTGCCGATTCTATTGATTATATAATGAGGAAAGAGAGTAAAAGCACGAAGGGTGATGTTGTGCACATTTTTATTACATAATTGCTTTGGTGAGGACGAGAGAAAAAGCACTAAGGGTGATGTCGTGCATTTATTGATTCATGATTCTTTATTGATATCCGAGTTATGTTGTTCCCTTCGTTAATTGATGTCTTTCTATTTGGAATTGTTATCTCCCCACAGCATGCTCCCCCTCCCATATTGACTGGTTATCTTTGTATTTGTTTTCCGCTGTATATATGTTTGAACTACACAGGTTTATTTGGTAGTCTGGTCCTAGCCTCGTCACTTCTTCGCTGAGGTTAGGCTAGGCACTTACCAGCACATGGGGTCAGTTGTGCTGATACTACACTCTGCACTATATGCAGATCCTAGAGCAACTTTTGGGCAGTAGTTGGAGTGCTTCCTTTAGTCCACCCGGAGACCCAAGGTAGACCTGTAGGCATCCGCAGGCCCTGACATCTCCCTCTATCCCTATTTCCTGTTTAACAGTGTACTGTTATTTCTTCAGACTTTGTATGTAGTAAATCTTAGATAGTCTATGACACTGTGACACTAGGTTTTGGGTGTTTGAGGGTTTTAAGAGTTGTAATAGATTCAGATTCCAGATATTTAATTGTCATCTTCTGCTTAATTATTTAAAGTTCCACTATTTTCATGTTATCTCCTTATATTTGTTAAAAAGAAGACATTTGATAATGAAGTAAATAGTTAAGGATTGACTTGCCTAGCTCTCATTAGTAGGCGCCATCATGACTCCCGAGGGTAGGAAATCCGGGTCGTGACAAGATGGAGGTTAATTCTCCACCATACTCATTTTCAAGCCAATCATCTTCCAGAGGCTTAAAAATGCTTGACATGCTTTTGGTTAGTATTACCAAAAAAAAAAATACTCTTGTAAATGCATCTTTGGAAATAATAATCATCCGATGATAAACATGAATTTGTTTCAAATGATAACTAGTCTTGGTCACAAGAACGTGATTCAAAAAACGTTCAATTCAAGAGAGAGTCTTGAGAATAATGTTATGCAATTTTCAAACCATTTGAAAAAAATATTTCAACATTCATAGAAAAATAGTTTACAAACTTTGTAATATGCACATGAAAAATGATGTTCTACCAAAACTCTCTAGAAAGAAACAAACCTTTTGGGATACAAGTTTACACATAATTTTCACAACCTTACCAATCTTATCAGGCTTTAGATATCCATGATTGCAGCTCTTTTCTTGGTACTGGATTTTCATACTTTTGATTCTTTTAGATTCACTCAACAAATCTTGCCTTGCTAGAATCCAACATTCATCGTTTAATACTTTTTCATGACTATCTAGTTCAGCTAGTGATGTGTCATTAGCAGATTATTGCAAGCTATTTACTGCAAGTTCTCCATCCTTATTCACAATTTGCTTAGAAAAATATTAGTATAAAGAAAAATGCGCATGTTGAGATTTCTCAACAACTAATATTCTAAATTTCATAAAATCGTAAGTAGTAATGAATAAGGAATATGTCAAGAGCCTTACCAAGACAGTTGCAACCAAAGTAAATAAGATAACCAAAAATTGATTTTTCTTCCTTCCCATAGTTCAGACAGATTTTCATTCAACATAAGATCCAATGAAAAACATTAAAGTACATATAAGCCAATGATGGCAATTTATGCAAAAATGATGCTTTCTTTTCAAGTCTGATTTCAACTGAGGCACCAAACTAAAAATGTGAAGGATCATGCTTGTTGCAAGAAAATGTCAAACAAATACTATTAAAACTCACATCGATGATCACTACAAATGCATCATTTTCTTATTTAAATATGACCTATGCAAAAGTAAGGATAATCATCAATAGAAACATATATGTACCTTCCAAGCTATTGAGTCTTAGGAATAGTAGACTATCTCCACATGCACAAGTTACCGAGGCATCAAGGTTAAACAACCTTCTCAGATTTGAATGAAGTATTGAAACTTTCACCAAGAGAATGGATATAAGAAGTAATTCTCTTCACAAATTATCTTAAGCTCACAACTACATGAAAGGAATGTATGCATACTTGCTTATCCTAATGCTTATATAAATGGCATGGTTCATGCAATATATAAATTTGTTCTATTCAAAATCACTAAGTCAAGGATAAGATTAACACCAAACATAATAGTAGTATGTTGCAGCTAGTCGACTCAAGCAATATGTAGTTGTACATAACAAAAAATAATTAACAAAAAAATATTACTAGATATGTATCACCTTATAAAGAATCCGAAGGAACTTGAATAACATTTAGTGATAGCAATCACTTAAGCTTTACCATCATGTGTAATAGTTCCTTCATCATTTATAGAGTATGTATGAGTTTTGAAGCATCTTTAAGCATGTGCCTTGACCAGCCATTATGCAAATGTCATTTATCCCTTTTTATGACTGGACTCATAATTCCTGCAAAACAAATTAATTTATTTTTGGTACTCAAATTTGTTTGGGTCCTTCATGGTTAGTAGATTGTGTAATTCGAGATGCATATAACTGTTTAGGTCTCCAAACATATTTTGATCTAACTTAACTTTTGGCATAATTGCATGTAAATACTTTATGTCCAGAATTGCCACAATATTGGCATGAATATGAGAAGAAAAGTGTTTACCTGCAACTACCTTATTAGTTTACTTGGAACTTTCCTCAGTCAACTTGTTCAAAGTAGGAAGTTTACCAGTAGATCCTTTCTAGTCGACTTATAGCTATTAAGCGAAGGAGACGACTTTGATTGATCAAAGTAGTGGCTAGGGGATTTGTGTAAGCTGCTTATTTGTTTGCGAAGCTCAAAATTTTCTTCTTGAAGTAAGTTGTTCTCCACCAGATATTTTTTAAGCTAAATATCCCAGTCTTTCTTTTCATTTCTCAACTTGTTATATTCTTCAAGTTTGATCTCCCAATCTTTCTTTTCATGTATCAACTTGTTATATTCTTCAAGTTGGATGTCCTAATTCTTCTTCTCCTTCCTCAACTTATTATATTCATTTAGAACTTTCTCAAGGTCATTGAGAACTAATTCGATATTATCCTGCTATTCATCATATTTATCGCAATACGTAATAGGAGTGAGACATACCTTATTAATTTCTCCCATTGCCATGAACCATTGATTCTCCATTCTTTCGTGATTGTTTTCTTCTTCAGATTCATCCTTGGTGCTCCAAGATTTGTGATTCTTTTTCTTGAGATCACAATCCAGAATAGCATTAACGTGCACCTCGTCAGTTTCTCCTTTTTTCTTGAGACATATGTTTGTCATTTCTTCCTGATCATCCTCGTCGCTCCAAGTTGAGATTCTATGATTTTTCTTCTTACGACTGGGATATTTTAATTTCATATCTCCAGGTTTACCACATTTGTAGTAGCATATGTTCTCTTGTTGTTGAACCTCATTCTTGCTATTCTTTTGATGTTTCTGGATGGATTGAGATTTTCTATTCTGCTTCTTTCTACTCTTCCTTTTTCTAGTACTGGGTATCACGGCCAAGTCTTCTTGATCTTCACCATTTTCGGATTCTTCAAGAGTTGACGTGGATTCATTTTCCTTAACTTTGTTGGCATTCCCGTGGATATTTTCCAATCTGTCCCATATATCTTTCGCAGTCTCACATATGGATATTTTCTTTTATTCTTCTTCACTAATCGCACAATAGAGCATGTTGATTGATCTAGCATTTGTTTGCATAATATCCAACTGTTCTTTTGTGTAGTCAAATATGGATGCCCTTTTTACAAGCTTCTTTCCATCACTATATTTCGGAATAAGTCTTGGTCCATTTTGAATAATTAGCCAGGCTTGATAATCTATTAATTGGACATAAACATTCATTCTTTCCTTCCAATGGCTATAGTATTGACTATCGAAGTACGGTGGCCTTCTTGCTGAGTATCCCTCTTGAAGTACGGTACCAATAATTTGATGATGTGCCATGGATATTTTCTCAGTTATTGTTAAGCAAAAAAATAAAGATGTGAGACCTGCTCTGATACCAATTGAAAGTACAAGAAGGGGGAGGGGTGAATTGTAGTCTTTTTAAATTTCTAGTCGACTACTCTTCAAACCTAGTCGACTTATGCGGAGACAGCCTACACCAAAACTGTTAGTACTTTAATTTAAACAGGTACTACTCATAACAAACAGTAAAGGTGTATAGTAAAATATGAGAGCAGTAAAATAAATGACACCAGGAATTTTATACTGGTTCAGAACCAATGTGGTATCCTAATCCAGTCTCCTTGGGTTGCAAGGATGTTATCTCTTGAGATCTCTGTAATTTGGGTTAAGTACAACTTGTGTGATTTTCAACGTTAACCACCAACGTTTACAGTATTGGTTTTTACTCGCTCACCAACAACAAACAAGGGTTGGTTTTCACTCGCTTACCAACAACAACCCTTTGGTTTTCACTCGTTCACCAAATGTAACGACCCGACCGGTCATTTCATGAGTTACCACTCCGTTTTCCCCATTTATGCTTCTTATTACCTTGTTTAGTAGTATTATGTGTTATCGGGTTGGTTGGCTCGGGCTTGGAAATGATTTAGTAAGGTTTGAGACACTTAGTCTCTTTTGAGTAAACTTAAGTTGGAAAAGTAAACCGGATGTTGACTTGTGTAAAAAGGGCTCGGATCTGAATTTTGATGGTTTGGATAGCTTCAGAAGATGATTTGGGACTTAGGAGTGTGATAGGAACGTGTTTCGGAGGTCCGTAATAGATTTAGGCTTAAATTGGCGAAATTAGAATTTTGGCATTTTCTGGTTGATAGGTGAGATTTTGATATAGGGGTCGGAATGGAATTCCGGGAGTTGCAGTAGGTCCGTTGTGTCATTTGGGACGTGTGTGTAAAATTTCAGGTCATTCAGACGTGGTTTGATAGACGTTTTGATCAAAAGCGAAATTCGGAAGATTTTGGAACCTTAGGCTTGAATCCGATGTATTTTGTTTGATTAGAAGTTGTTTGAGGTGTTTTGAAGATTGGTATAAGTTTTAATAGTTGTATATGACTTGTTTGTTCTTTTGATTGAGGTCCCGAGGGCCTCGGGGTGATTTCGGATGGTTGACGCTTATCACTCAGCTGCTTTTACTTTTATTACTCACTAAGTTAGCATACTCACATTACTCCTTGTACCATGTGTGCAGATTCAGGAACTTCGGGTCTTGCTAGTGAGGGCTGACTGCTTCTAGCGGGCTATTTTGGAGTTCACTAGGTAGCTGCTCGGCATTCACAGCCAGTGTTTCTCCCTCTTATCTTTATTTTCCTTTGTACTGGATTCTGTAATAGATTATGTAGTCACTTCACCATATTCTTAGACTTATGTTAGATGCTTATGACCGATGACACCCTGATGTCGGGCTGTGTTAATTTTTATGTTTGTTCTATTACACTTTTTTTAGGATTTATCACATGTTAATGATTTAAATTGAACTATTATAACTGTTAAAAATGAACTGGGAGTTGTGTCGGCTGGCCTTGTTTTACGATAGGCGCCATCACGACCCGGTCCGGGTTTTGGGTTGTGACAAGTTGCTATCAGAGCCTAGGTTACATAGGTCTCACAAGTCATGAGCAGGTTTAGTAGAGTCTCGCGGATCGGTACAGAGACGTCTATATTTATCCTCGGGAGGCTACAGAACCTTTAGGAAAAACATCATATTCTTGAAATTCTTGTTGTGCGAATCTGTTGATCCGAGTACTAAACTTCTATTATTCTATTCTCACCCAGATGGTGGGGACACGAGCGACCGGTCAGGATGGACGACCATCAGTACCACCAGCTGTGGCCACTAGAGGCCGAGGACGCGATCAAGGTCGTGGTAGGGCAGGGATTTAGCCCGCACAATAGCTAGGGCAGCACCTGCAGATCTACCAGCTGGCCCAGTTCAAGATTAGGTCCCAGTTGTGGACGCTCCAACAGCACCAGCTCATGCACCAGTTGTGCCCATTGTGATTTCGAGTCTTCAAGATGCCCTGGCTCAGATTCAATCAGTATACACTGGCCTAGCTCAGGTGGTCTCAGATACTACAGCCGCAGCTACTTCTCAGGTCGGAGGAGTCACTCAGACTCCCACTGCTCGCATACCTAAGAAGGTCGTGTAGGGACTTCAGACACCGGGGGCACATCCAGCTCAGCTGGTTGCAGCTACTCAGGATTATGTAGCTCCTGCCATGCCAGAGGACGAGCAACGCAGGTTGGAGTGGTGTAGAGGTTGAGGATGCCTAGGGTTTCTTGGACAAGCGTCAGAGGATTCTTCGTACAGTGGGTATTCTGGAGACTAGCGGGGTCACTTTCACCACATTTTAGTTTCCTGCAATTGCCTTCACTTGGTAGGAGGGTTATGAGAAGTGTAGGCCTGTTGGTGCAGCACCCCTTACCTGGCAGCAATTCTCCGTTCTTTTTTTGGAGAAGTATGTGCCACAGTCTCGCAGAGAGGAGCTGCATAGGTAGTTTGAGTGGTTGCATCAGGGAGATTTGACTGTGATGCAGTATGAGATGAGGTTCTCAAAGTTAGCTCGTCATGGTATTTGGTTGGTTCCGACAAATAGAGTGAGGATTAGGATGTTCGTTGATGGCCTCACTTATCAGCTTCATATTCTCATGACTAGGGAAAGGGTGTCTGGTGCTACTTTTGAGGAGGTTGTAGACATTGCTCATGAGATTGAGTCAGATCGTCGCCAGGAGTGAGATGAGAGGGAGGCTAAGAGGCCTCGGGGATTTGGTAGTTATGGTGGTACTCCTTCGAGAGGTCAGTTTCAGCACGGTAGAGGCCGTCCATTCAGACATGCTCAGTCAGCTCGCCCAGGTTATCGTGGGGCGTCATCGGGTCATGGTTCTTACAGTTCTCATTAGGGCCAGTCATCACTCAATGCCCTTCCAGCCTAGAGTTCATCCTGTGCTCCATCAGTTCAGGGCTCTTCTATGCCAGGTGTATCTGCTAGTCATTCCGGTGCTAGGGGTTCCCTTCAGTCCCCGTCTCCAGCACCCGAGAGTTTCTATGAGTGTGGAGAGATGGGTCATATTTGGAGGTAGTGTCCTCGTTGTCTTGGGGGTTCATCTCAGCAAAGGAGTCAACCATCGGTTTCAGTGCCAGTTACTTCACCACCACCCGCCCAACCATCTAGGGGTGGAGGTTAGTCAACTAGGGGTCGTCCTAAAGGGGGAGATAGATCAGGTGGTGGTCAGGCCCATTTCTATGCACTCCCAGCTAGACCTGATGTTATTGCTTCAGACGCCGTGATGACAAGTATTGTCTTAGTCTGCCATAGAGATGCCTATGTATTATCTGATCCCCGTTCCACTTATTCTTATATCTTATCATACTTTGCTCATTATTTGGATATGCCCTGTGCGTCTCTTGCTTTATCTGTTTGTGTATCTACTCCGATGGGCGATACCATTGTTGTAGACCGTATGTACCGATCATGTGTGGTGACTATTGGAGGTTTGGAGACCCGAGTGGATCTTTTGTTATTATGTATGGTGGATTTCGATGTTATATTGGGCATGGATTGGCTATCTCCATGTCGTGCTATTTTGGACTGTCATGCTAAGACAATGACATTGGCTATGCTGGGTGTGCCACGGATTGAGTGGCGATGTTCGACTGATTATGTCCCCATTAGGGTAATTTCGTTCTCGAAGGCCCAACGTATGGTTGGGAAGGGTTGTCTTTCGTATTTAGCCTTTGTGAGGGATGACGATACAGAGACTCCCAGTATTGATTCTGTTCTAGTTGTGAGGGATTTTCCCGATGTGTTTCCTGCAGACATGTCGGGCATGCCACCGGATAGGGATATTGATTTTGGTATTGATCTGGTGCCGGGCACTCAACCCATTTCTATTCCATCGTATCGTATGGAACCAGTAGAGTTGAATGAGCAGCTTCAGGAACTCCTTGATAAGGGGTTCATTTGGCCTAGTATGTTGCCTTGGGGTGCGCCTGTTCTATTTGTGAAGAAGAAGGATGGCACGATAAGAATGTGCATTAATTACAGGCAGTTGAACAAGTTTACAATTAAGAACAAGTATCCTTTACCTTGCATTGATGATTTATTTGACCAGCTCCAAGGAGTGAGAGTGTTCTCTAAGATTGATCTCCGTTCAGGTTATCAGTAGTTGAAGATCAGGGACTCAGATATATTTAAGACGACTTTCAGGACCCGATATGGTCATTATGAGTTCTTGGTGATGTGTTTTGGGCTGACCAATGCCCTAGCAACATTCATGCATTTGATGAACAACATGTTTCGGCCTTATCTCGAGTCGTTTGTGATAATCTTCATTGATGATATTCTGGTGTATTCGTGTAGTCAAGAGGAGCACGCAGAGCATTTGAGAGTTGTGTTGCAGAGATTGAGGGAGGAGAAGCTTTATGCAAAGTTCTCCAAGTGTGAGTTTTGGCTCAGTTCAGTGGCTTTTCTGGGGCACGGGGTGTCTAGTGAGGGTATTCAGGTTGATCCAAAGAAGATAGAAGTGGTTTAGAGTTGGCCCAGACCATCCTCATTCACAAAGATTTGCAACTTTCTTGGTTTGGCTGGTTATTACCGCCGGTTTGTTCAAGGATTCTCATCTATCGCATCGCCCTTGACCAAGTTGACTCAAAAGGGTGCTCCTTTCATGTGGTCGGATGAGTGTGAGGAGAGCTTTTAAAAGCTCAAGACTGCCTTGACCACAACTCTAGTGTTAGTTTTTTCATCAGCTTCAGGTTCATATACCGTGTATTGTGATGCTTCGAGAGTTGGTATTTGGTGTGTATTGATGTAGTAGGGTAGAGTTATTGCTTATGATTCTCGTCAGTTGAAGCCCCATGAGAAGAACTACCCTGTTCACGGTTTGGAGTTGGCTGCCATAGTTCACGCGTTGAAGATTTGGAGGCATTATTTGTATGGTGTGTCTTGTGAGGTGTTTACTGATCATCGTAGCCTCAGGCACTTATTCAAGAAGAAGGATCTCAATTTGAGGTAGCGGAGATGGTTGGAGTTGCTAAAGGATTATGATATTACTATTTTGTACTATCTGGGGAAGGACAATGTGGTGGCCAATGCCTTCTATAGGAAGACGGTGAGTATGGGGAGTTTGGCATATATTCCAATTGGGGAGAGACCTCTTGTAGTTGGTGTTCGAGCCTTGGCCAATCAGTTCGTAAGGTTGGATATTTCGGAGCCCAGTCGGGTATTGGCTAGTGTGATTTCTCCGTCTTCCTTATATGATCGTATTAGAGAGCGCCAGTATGATGATCCTCATTTGCTTGTCCTTAAGGACAGAGTTCATCACGATGATGCCAGAGATGTGACTATTGGCGATGATGGGGTGTTAAGGATGCATGGCTGGATATGTGTGCCCCATGTAAATGGGCTTCTGGAATTGATTCTGGAGGAGGCCCATAGCTCGCGATATTCCATTCATCCAGGTGCCGCGAAGATGTATTAGGATCTGAGATAGCATTATTGGTGGAGGAGAATGAAGAGGGATATTGTGGGATTTGTAGCTCGGTGTCTCAATTGTTAGCAGGTGAAATTTGAGCATCAGAGACCAGGTGGCTTGCTTCAGCAGATGGATATTCCAGAGTGGAAGTGGGAGCGGATGACCATGGACTTTGTAGTTGGGCTCCCACAGACTTTGAAGAAGTTTGATGCTATTTGGGTGATTGTGGATCGGCTGACCAAGTCCGCGCACTTCATTCCTGTGTGTACTACCTATTATTCAGAGCGGTTGGCAGAGATCTATATCTGAGAGATTGTTCGTTTGCATGGTGTCCCACTTTACATCATTTTAGATAGGAGCACTCAGTTTACTTCGCAATTTTGGAGGTGTTTGCAGCGAGAGTTGGGTACTTAGGTTGAGTTGAGCACAACCTTTCACCATCATGTGGATGGGCAGTCCAAACGCACTATTCAGATATTGGAGACATGTTTCACGCTTGTGTCATTGATTTTGAAGGGTCATGGGATCAGTTTATACCGCTCGTAGAGTTTGCTTATAACAATAGTTACTAGTCGAGTATTCAGATGGATCCATATGAGGATTTGTATGGGAGGCGGTGTAGATCTCTTGTTGGTTAGTTTGAGCCGGGTGAGGCTAGACTTTTGGGTACAGACTTGGTGCAGGATGCTTTAGACAAGGTGAACGTGATTCGGGAGAGGATTCATACAGCGCAGTCGAGACAAAGGAGTTATGCTGACAGGAAGGTTTGGGATGTGTCCTACATGGTTAGTGAGAAGGTTTTGTTGAAGGTTTCACCCATGAAGGGTGTTATGAGATTTGGGAAGAAAGGTAAATTGAGAATTCAGTCCATTGGGCCTTTTGAGGTTTTCAAAGGATTGGGGAGGTGGCTTATGAGCTTGTTTTGCCACCTAGCTTGTCGAGTGTGCATCCGGTATTTCATGTTTCTATGCTTCGGAAGTATATTGACGATCCATCTCATGTTTTGGATTTCAGCACGGTTTAGTTAGATGATGATCTGACTTATGATGTGGAGCCAGTAGCTATTTTGGAGCGTCAAGTTTGGAAGCCGAGGTCAAGGATATAACTTCAGTGAAAGTGCAGTGGAGAGGTCGGCCCATGGAGGAGGCTACCTGGGAGACCGAGCGAGAGATGCAGAGCAGATATCCTCACCTATTTGAGGCTTCAGGCATGTTTCTTGACCCGTTCGAGGATGAATATTTGTTTAAGATAGGGAGGATGTAACGACCCGGCCGATCATTTCATGAGTTACCGCTCCGTTTTCCCTATTTCTGCTTCTTATTGCCTTGTTCAGCAGTATTATGTGTTATTGGGTTGGTTGGCTCGGGTTCGGAAAGGTTTGAGACACTTAGTCTCTTTTGAGTAAGCTTCAATTGGAAAAGTCAACCGGATGTTGACTTGTGTGAAAAAGGGCTCGGATATGAATTTTGATTGTTCGGATAGCTTCGGGAGATGATTTGGGACTTAGGAGTGGGATCAGAACGTGTTTTGGAGGTCCATAGTAGATTTAGGCTTGAATTGGCGAAATTGGAATTTTGGCATTTTTCGGTTGATAGGTAAGATTATGATATAGGTGTCAGAATGGAATTCCAGGAGTTCCAGTATGTCTGTTGTGTCATTTGGGACTGGTGTGCAAAATTTCAGGTCATTCAGACGCGGTTTGATAGACTTTTTGATCAAAGGAGGAATATGAAAGATTTTGGAACCTTAGGCTTGAATCCGATGTGTTTTGGTTGATTTGATGTTGTTTGAGGTGTTTTGAAGATTGGTATAAGTTTGAATAGTGGCATATGACTTGTTTGTGCTTTTAGTTGAGGTCTCGGGGCCTTGGGGTGATTTCGGATGGTTGACGGAAGATTTGAGTTTGGTTTTTGGCAGCTGAAGATTTTCCATTGCTGTCATAACCTAACCTGCGGCTAGGGGACCGTAGGTGCGGGCTCGTAGAAGCACCCATATGGTCACAGATGTAGAATTGGCCATGTGGGGCTGGGACCGCAGAAGCAGCTGCTCGATCGCACCTGCGATGGCGTAGGTGCGGCTTCTTGATCGCGGACGTGGAAATGGGTGCATTAGTGAGAATCACAGATGCGGTGCATTTGACCGCAGAAGCGGAGGGAGGACCGCAGGTGCGAAAACCCTAGGCCAGAAAGTACATAAACCCTCCTTCGCGTTTTTTAGCCTTTCTTCACCATTTTAAATCGATTTTTGGAGATTTTGGGTGATTTTGTAGAGGAAATCAGAGGGAACTTTGTTGAGGTATGAATTTTAATCATAAAACTCGTTCCTATAGTGTTATTTCATTAATTAGGCTTGAAATTTATGGAAATTGTGGGTAAATATTGAAGAAACTAGGGCTTGAGATTGGAGACCTTTGAGCAAGGGTTTGAGGGGTTATTTATGGTCGGATTTTAGTACTTTTGATATGTATGAACTCGTGCGGAGATAAGGAGTTTATTGATTTAAATTTTATCAAATTCTGAGATGTGGGCCCGAGGGTCTGGTTTGGCTAATTTCGGGATTTGTGTTGTAATTCGATTTCTTTCGAGTGGGTTTTGCTCCCTTAGCATATTTTGATGGTATTGCACTGATTTTGATTAGATTTGGAGCATCCGAAGGCCAATTCGAGAGGCAAGGGCATCACGGGCTAGAGTTTAGACCGGATAGAGGTGAATAATGATTGTAAATGTTGTCCTGAGGGTATGAAACTCCGGATTTCACATCGTTGCGCTATATTGAGGTGACACGCACGCCAGATGACGAGCGTGGAGTTGTACACTATTGGTGATTGTGACTTAGTCTGTCCCGAATGACTGTTTTACTGCGTATTTGATTGAAAACTATTTGCTATCATCATGTTTTGGACTGAATGCCATATTTGGGCCTTGTGCAACTATTTTGGACCCTTAGGGGATTTTTACTACTATTCCTCACTGTTTTGACTTTATACTTGTACTCAGTCATAATATATTCAACTATTTTTATAACTCAGCCATGTTTACTCTGTTTTGAGATCTTAAATGGTATTTTGAGCTGAGCATCATATTTTACTATGCCCGAGTGGATTTTAGAGATTTCTGACTGAGTAGGCCTGTGTTGTGAGGTTATTGTGGGATTGGGCTGCGCGCTGCAGTGGTATTGAGCTGATTCATGATTATGAGGCCGAGAGCCTGAGTTGTACGCCTCAAGGGGGCTTGATATAAGGCTGAGAGCCTATTGATTATGCCACGAGATGACTTGATATTGCGCTTGGTCCATAAGGGCCCCTCCCGGAGTCTGTACACCCCCACTGAGTGCGGGTACCCACTTTGTGATGTGATATAGCCCGAGGGGCTGATGTTGTTCCATGTTATTGCCTGAGGAGCTGATACAGGTGATTGTGAGATAGCTCGAGGGGCTGATTCTGTTGGTATTTTGCCCGAGAGGCTGGTTTTATGTGTTTATCTTTCCTCACTGTTTTTCATTCACTCATTTAACTGTTAAAAGATGTTTAAAGAAGCTTATTGAACTAAGGTGTTCTTACAAGTTTTCACTATTTTATTGCATTGTATTGGTTTTACCCTGCCTCTTTGTAGCATCATGCTATGTTTTACGTGTTCTCTTATCGCTCTGCTGCTTTTACTTTTATTACTCACTAAGTTGGCATACTCACATTACTCCCTGCACCATGTGTGCAGATTCAGGAGCTTCGGGTCCTGCTAGTGAGGACTGGCTGCTTCCAGCGGGCTATTTTGGAGTTCACTAGGTAGCTGCTCTGCGTTCACAACCTAGTGTTTCTCCGTCTTATCTTTATTTTCCCTCGTACTGGATTCTGTAATAGACTGTGTAGTCCCTTATCCATACTCTTAGATTTATGTTAGATGCTCATGACTGGTGACACCCCGATGTCGGGCTATATTTATTTCCGCGTTAATTCTATTACACTTATTTTGGGATTTATTACCTATTAATGATTTAAATTGAACTATTATAACTGTTAAAAATGAATTGGGAGTTGTGTCGGCTGACCTTGTTTCACGATAGGCACCATCACGATCAGGTCTGGGTTTTGGGTTGTGACACCAAAGAAACGAACAATGACATAACCTCTCAGACACACTGCCTCTCCAATAATTTTCTGTCTCTTCTCTCTTTTGTATAAACAACAAACCTAAAAGTGAATTACAATGTTTGCTAAGAATAGAATAAAGAAATTGTAGTTGGGTAGACAATTGTATAGAAGGTTGCGTAAATTTTCCCCTCTTTGATCGCTCCTTCTTATACTATTTTCGAATCCTTCCAGCCATTATACTTCATAAATGCAGTAGCATTTTTGTGATCTTGTGTCCTACTTGATTTGTGCAAATTGATACCTTCTCCAACGGTTCATTCTTTGCTTCTGATAGTTTGTACTTCCTTGTCCATATTCATTTGCCTTTTATATCTAAAGATAATTAGATTTGACCAAAAAGATATTTCCATAAGAAACTCTTCACACGCTTTTAAATAATACAAGAAATTACTTTTGGATCTTGCACTTAAATGATCCCGTATAGATTTGAGATCATTTCTATTATAATTCCACAATCTTGAACCGTGATTATATCATTCCTTTCATAACAATATTTTCTTTGTAAGCTCTTGCTAGATCTTTCTCCATGTGCTATTTAAAATCCCATGATTGGCTTTCCATAATTCTTGTCCAGAGATATAATAATCTTTACATAATCAAAGACCACTCTTTAATCTTCCTTTCTTGTAGCTTTTCAACGTGCTTTTCTTTCCTTCTTCATTAGACCAATTTATTTGCTTCGTACTACACATCTGCTCTAAAAAATATTTCTTTCCTTGTAGCATAGTTTCCTTTGGATAGCTTCGTTGCCTTGTAAACTCCTCGGACTCTTTTCTTCCTATAACTTTATTCTTCCTTGATCGTATTTTCTTTTTGACCTCATCCCCACGCTATATCACTTTGTAAATAGATATTATATAACCTTACTCTGATTGCTGAAATATTATCGTACTCTTCTACTTACTGTAGATTTCTACATGTACAAATTTGAGCTCTTATTTAGACAACCCAACAGAATTTCAAGATCCTCTTCCTTTGAATTTGGGTCTTGATTTTTGTCTTCAGTATGAAGATCTCAATAACCATTTATTATTTCCACAATTATGGGAATAATTTTCTTTTGATATATCTCAATATATCTTTGACTCCTTCCTTGATCTTGAAAAATAATGTCTTTCCATAATACAGAATATATTATACCCATAATATATTTTCTTTCCATAAAAAATATATTCTTTCTTGGTCTGTAGTATCTCTTCCATATAGTATCTTCCTTCCACAAAATAATTGATCTTCTCTATGATTTTAGCAACTTTCCTTTCAAACATAATTTTTGTAGATCTTCTTATGATATTTTAGTAAGCCATTCAATATTTGAAATTTGACTTTCAAATAATTTTTCTTCTATGATGCTTGGAGATTAAATATTTGAAAATAATCTTCCTTGATAAATTTTTCACATGATATTCTCTTTCCTATATTTGTTTGGATCTTTACCAGCATCTTCTTTCTTGAATAAACCTGTGCAAAAATAAGATTACCACAAGTAAATGTTCTTTGATTAATAATTATGTTGGTTCGTTATTATCAAATTAATACGTGAAATCTTGAAGCTAACGTACATTCACTTGCCCATCATGTATTTTTGCTTGCAGGAGGATGACATTTGGGTTGTGTAATGCACCAACCACTTTTCGTAGGTGCATGGTGTCTATATTCTCCAATCTCAACGGGAAGTGTCTAGAGGTATTAATGGATGATTTCTCCCTCTTTGGTGATGACTTTGATGATTGCTTGAAAAATTTAGAGCTTGTGCTATGCGAAGTCACTCACCTGGTTCTTAACTGGGAGAAGTGCCGCTTTATGGTGAAAGAGGAAATTGTTATGGGCCATAAAATGACTACACATAGCATTGAAGTTCATAGAGCCAAGGTTGATGTAATTGCTAGACTCCCTGCACCAACTTATATAAAGAGCATAAGGAGTTTCATGGGACGTGCTGGGTTCTATAAAATATTCATTAAAAAGAATTCCAGCATTACCAAGTCGTTGACTGCATTACTAGCAAAGATGTCAAGTTTGTGTTCACTGTAGAGTGCTTAAGAGCATTCGAACTGATAAAATAAAAACTTGTGAGTGCTCCGATTATGGTGACACCTGATTGGAGCCAACCATTTAAAATAATGTGTGATACAAGCGATGTAGCTATGGGGGCAGTTATGGGGCAAAGAAAGATAATATGTTTATGCCCATCTACTATGCAAGTAGGACGTTGGATGATGCTCAAGTCAACTATGCCACTACTGAGAAGGAGTTCATTGCTATGGTCTTTGCTTTTGACAAGTTTAGATCATATCTGGTGGGGCGTAAAGTGATTGTGCATGCTGATAACTCAACTTTGAAATACTTGTTGAGTAAGAAGGAGTCCAAGTCGCGTCTGACGTAGTGGGTGTTGTTGCTCCAAGAGTTTGACTTGGAGATCAAAGACAGGAAGGGCACATAACATCAAGTCACAGATCAGCTATCTCGACTTGAGAGACCCCCGATTGAGACAGTTGAAATAAGGGAAGATTTTCTTGAGAAGCAGATTTTCTCTATTGTTGCGGTCTCTAAAAGACCGCCTTGTTATGATGATGTAGACAAACTTTTGGCTAGTGGATGGTTGTCGCGTGACCTCTCTCGTGATCAAAGAAGGAAGCTTCAAGGTGAGGTAAAAAGTTATTTCTGGAATGACCCTTTCTTGTATAAACTGTGTGTAGATGGTGTGATTTGAAGATGTGTTCCTGAAGGAGAAATGGCAAGAATTCTATATTATTTCCATGATGGAGCAGCTGGAGGATAGTATGGTGGAAACCACACTGCAGCAAGGGTCATGAAAGCCGGTTTCTATAAGCCTACTACTTTGTATAAATATGCATGGGCATATGTAGCTGCATGTGACAAGTTCTAAAGGGCAGGTAACATTAGCAAGAAAGAAGACATGCCTCTCAACTCCATTCTGGTATGTGAAATTTTTTATGTGTGCGGCATTAACTTCATGGGCCCAGTCCCTTTGTCTCATTCTTATGAGTATATCCTAGTGGGCATTGACTATGTCTTTAAATGGGTCGAAGCAATCCTTACTGGGACCAATGATGCTCGGGGTGGTGTGTGAGTTCTTACAGAAGAACATCTTTACCCGCTTTGGGACACCTTGAGTGATTATCAAGATAATGGGTTGCACTTTGTGAACATACAATTTGCTGCGTTGCTGTCCAAGTATGGGGTCACACACAAAACAGGAACCCCATACCATGCCTAATCTATTGGTCAAGTTGAAGTGGCTAACCGTAAGCTTAAATGAATTCTTGCAAAGACAGTTAATGCTTCTCGTAAGGATTGGTCTATAAAGTTGGATGAAGCTTTATGGGTGTATAGAACTGCGTTCAAAACAACTATAGGGACTTTACCGTTCAAATTAGCGTATGAAAAATCATGTCATATACCTGTTGAGATAGAACATAAAGTTTATTGGGAAATTAAGATCTTTAATCTTGATCTTAGTCTTACAGGTGAACACCGGTTGGCGTAGATGACCGAATTGGAGGAGTTTAGACTAGACGCGTATGAAAATGCGCGAATATTTAAGGAAAATATAAAGAGGTAGAATGATCATCTGATTAAGCCAAATGAGTTTCATGAAGGATACCTAGTTTTATTAAATAATAGTAAACTTAGGCTATTCCCCGGAAAATTCATGTCAAGATGGACAAGTCCGTACTTGGTGAAAGATGTTTCACTGTATGGTGCCATTAAAATACAGGACGAGGAAGGGAATAAAAGCTTTAAGGTGAATGGGCACGAGTTGAAACTATACCTTGTTGGAGGATTTGACAAGCAATCCTTTAGCATCGTGATCAGATGAGACTAAGTGACGGAGTCAAGCTGACGACTATAACTCAGAACTACTTCTAACTCTTTTTTACTTTTGTAGAATAGTTTAGATAATTGTAGATTAAGATTATTAGAGTTTAGGAGTTTTGACAATTGTTAGGACAGATATAAGCATGAATCAAGCACAAAATAAGTACATAATAGAGTGGGGGAGGGGAGGGGATAAGCAGTGAGCTAAAAATCGAAGACGAGTCAAACTCTGTGAAAAATGGCCTAGCGCGCCGCATGGGGTGTTGTGACTTGTGCCGCACCAGGACAAATGACTCCCTGACAAAAAAAATCAAGCCTCTAATAAAATCCACTACAGCGTCGTATGGGGCGCCGTACCCTGCTGCACGATAGTTCAAAATTTCAGTCAGAATTGAAAAGGAAAAAAAAAATAGGACATTCTTTCTAAATCCAACCCCTTCCCCCTCTTTTCCAAACATTCTCTTATTCTCTCTTCTCTCATTCCTTTCCAACTCTCCCAAAATTCATCTAAGGTTTTTGTTCTTTTTCAACTTCTTCCACACTCAACTCCTATCACTCCCATCCACCCTCAAGGTAAGTCTTCTCTCATCTTCTCTTTTTTTAGTATTTATTTGTAGTATTTAGATAGCTTTAGTTTAATTTAACCTAACCCTAGGTAGCTGTAGTTTTGACAATTTTCTAGTTATTTTACTAATTTTGTCTAAATTTGTGTTTGAATTTGTGGGGTTTTCATTGTTATTATGATTGTGGATGATTTTTGGTGTGTTTTGATGGTGTTGGAATAATTGTGTGGTGAACTAGGTGGGTGTGCCTATATGGCCGAAAATTGGTGAATTGTGTGTAACATTTGTGCACTTTGTGCTATTATGAAGATGTGGCGAAGTTGTGGTTGTGTTGGGTGGTGTGTTTGATGTGGTTGCATGGTGGTTCTAACCCACTTTGAGTTGAAATAAGATGGTGAAATATTTGTCCATAATGTGTTTGTTGAAATGCCTTAGTGACAAAAAATTGTGTTAGTGTTGCTAGTTTAGAAGGGAATTTCTTTGTGGGATGTATTGCTAGATGATAAGTGTGGGGTGATCGGTCATGTTCTTATATTGAGAAACTTTAACGTATGAGCCTCGAGTGCTAATCGATTGACTACCCCATGCTAATATGTTTCTAGTTGCTAATTGGGGTGTCCGATTCATGGTAAGTACTTGTACCGTAACTTCTTAATTTTGTATTAGTAAATTAGTGTAACTTCATCTTTTATTTTCTTAGTTACTAGTTTAGATTCTTGATTTTGTATTTTACACTAGTGTAGTCCGAGGTTATGTTGTTGTAATATTATAATGGTGGTTGGGCAGGTTGGAGAAGACGTGTGAAGTGTTTCAATGGGGTAGTCTGAGTCCCCCTATACATTGTACTTGTGAACATGCCTATGACATAAGTGTGGGGTATTTCCCCATTTGGCTTGCTTGTTATTCTATCTGTTGTGGCTAATGTTGTCCGTCTTGTCCAGGTACACGCCGGCCTAGAAAACGTGATAACACTGGTTATTCTAGGGTTGCTTCTAACAGTCATAGAGGAGGTAGGCGGGCACCACCCCTGCCCCAGTGGAGGAAGAGATGGAACGCATAGACCTAGATGCTGACGAGGTCTCGAAGTGCAAATTTGGTATTTGGGTTATCTCAGCCCATACTAGAAATTGGTTTCATATCTTCGTCCCTGTGGTGAACCCAGAGCCTGAGGTTGCTATCGACGATGTCCCTAAAATATAATAATATCTACAACAACATTCGGGTGGGTTCTGAAAGTCTGTTCCGTCCAGGTGATGCGGTGAATGTGAACTTGGTAAAGGGGTTTTATGCTTGGCAACCTAAGGCCAGCCTGGATGTTGTGTACGAGGTGCGGGTACGAGGTAAGGTGATTTCCTTCTCCTCCCAAGTGATCAATTAGATTTTTGTTTTCACAGAGCACTCCCATAAGCTCTTTCAGAGGTTTCTCCATTGGCCAGACTATCCTGATATCCACCGACAGCTATGTAGAGCTGACTCTTCTGCCGCATGGACGCGGAATGTTAATCAGTTGCAAGGGGACATGAAGAAGGGCACATTCAAGCGTATGGCTTGGGTTATTTTGCAGCTAATCAATGCCAAAATCATGGCTCCCTAAAGTGACAGTGATGTCTCACAGCTAAAAGTGTGTTTGATCTATGCCTTTTTGACAAGGATGCGGTTTGCTCTCAGAAAAATCATACTGGAGCACATGGTGAGAGTGCAGCCATTTGGGGCCCTGCCTATACTACCTGAGTATGATCGCTTGATTGTTACTGGCGTAGAACGTAGAGGAGGGGTTTCATTATGACCGGACCATCCCAGTGCCATATCCTACCAAGTCCTTTGATATCACGATGGGGATAGATCCTCATGCTGCTGTTACTTCAGACCAGAGGCTGCTCCGTGTAGAGGAGACACTGCAGCTGTTGTTTGCTAATTTGCGCCTTCGCTCTGATCAGGAAGAGACTGACTTGGGGGAGCTGCACCAGGACCACCCCCTTTCTGTTGTCACTCAGTAGTGGTTGGGCTTGGCATAGGGAGGACACCTGCCATCGGATGAGGACATGAACTCCGTTCCCTCCGATGATGAGGAGTATTTGCGCACCTTCAAAGGTGTTGATGATTAGTACAAGGGCCTCAGGGAGTCACCTTTTCTTTCTTGTTTTACTGTTTTGCATTGGGGACAATGCAATATCTTAAGTATAGGGTAGGGGTGCTCCTATTTGCTTGTACTTGTATTGTTTTCTATTTGCTAATTGGCTTTGTTTGATTTGTTTTTTGCTTTCTTAGACAATATGGTCTATAAATTATAACTCACAATTCTATCGGCTTGTAATAATTAGTAATTAATTGTTTAGTTTCAACTCTTCCCGACGATGGATTTCATCGACTCGTTTCTTGAGGGATTTGAAGTCGAACGAGAAAAAGAAAAAAAATCAAAAAAAAAAAAAATTGAAAATCCAAAAAATTTTCCTTTTAAAAAAAATTATTTTCCTTTATTAGGTTGTGTAATAATTATCTCTTGGGTTTTCTCTTTGCCGCGGTTCTTTTTCAAGGGCTTTTATATAAATCAGGTGTAGTTAGTTTTTATTTTAGTTTTATAGGAATAAAGAATCTCGAGCCATAGTGCTAATTTGAAATAACTTTCCTTGACTGCATATGCCTTGAGAGTGGTGAATGCCTTAGTTGTGACGCCTAAGCTTAGTTCTTGACTCATAGATAAGTGTTTGGCTAATTGTGACTTTGCTTAACTACTTTGACTGGAGAGTCGTGATAGATCCGATCCTAAGTGAGTTCTATGCCAATGTATGAGTGAGGTTTGTGTTGATATTTTATGCATGTTAGTTGATGTCAATAACTTTCCCCATGTGTTTGCAAAGTAAAATAATAGTCTTGTTCATTATAGGAAGTGATATAGGCATTTCTTTGTTTAGCCAATTATATGTCTGTGACCCGCCTAATTGTTGTGTATCCTAGTTAGCCAGTTTGAGCCTGTAATCCTATTTTCTTTGACAACCACACTACAAGCCTGAGTCTTTTGTTTGAATTGACTATTTGTATGAACCTTTTACCTCTCTTGAGCACTTGATATATTTATGAGTTTGTTAAAAGCTAAGTGGATGTATGACTGGATTTTTAAGTGGAACTATAGAAATGGAGAAATGTGTGTTGTTTGAAAAATTGTGAGAGTCACTTGTAGGACCCTGGAAAAAAATAAGAGAAAAGAACTTTAGAACTTAGAAAAAAAAAGAGAAAAAAAAGGTTGATGTTGTATATATTATAAAGAAAAATTATTCCTTGGTAGTGGTAAATCTTGCATTGTCTGTGCTTAATAAAATTGGGAGCTTGGTTTTAATATGATGTGAAGGTTGGGGTTGGTTCAACATAAGTGTAGGGTTTGAATTTGTGAAAGTGAATGTATTAAAGTGCTTAGGGAGGTTTAGCCACTATATCCAAATGTATCCTATCCGTCCCGCAACCTACATTACAACCAAAATAAAGTTCTACTTAATCTTTAACTGAATGAGCTCGATTAGTAGAGTATTAGACCACGGGCAAGCCTATGGTACGTCTTCTATGGCACAAGAATTTTAGTTCTCAGATTTATCTTGAGTTCCTAACTGTTATGGAACTGCGGGCAAGCCTATGGTACGTCTTCTGTGGCATATGAATTTTAGTAATGAGAGTGAGTGAATTCTTTTTATATTAAGCTCCTAATTGTTCTCGAGCTTTATTATACATGGAACCACTCTCTATTGTTTGTGTGAGGGCACATGATTTGCGAAGGTAAGGTAAAGTCTTTGACCTCTGTGTTAGAGTAAGTGAGCAGGTTGAGAAAAATGTGTGGTGCTTTTGAGTCGAGTCTTGAGGCTAGGATGTTATGATATGATGCTTAGTTTATCTTAAATATTCTTGGCATGAGGTGTTAGGGAGGTTGTTTGATGAAAAGGTCGTCCCTACGTGAAGTGTAGTTTGATTGCTCGAGGACGAGGAATGGTCTTATTACGACCCAAAATCTACAAGTCATGATGGCATCTAACCCAACTCGTTAGGTCAACATTAACAGTTATCACGATTCTATTAAAATAAAGGTGATCAACAAATGATATTTTTATTGGATATTCATACAACATTCCAAGGACTGATAGTACAAGACATGAGCTACTAAGACCGGATTATTGCAAAAACGGATAATGAAATAAATACAACTTCTATTTAAAATGAACTTAAATAGAATTCAACTCGAGAACTACCCAAGGGAAAGTGGTAGCCACACCCGGAAGGCACAGACATCTTCGGAGTCAGCCCTCGTCATCACCTGCGGCTCCACTCCAAAATCTACACGCAAGGTGCAGAAGTGTAGTATGAGTAATACCGATCCCATATACTTAGTAAGTATCTTGACTAACCTCGATGAAGCAGCGACAATGATTTTTAGTTAACAGATACTCGCTGATATAACATGTGCAGAAGACTAGCAATAGAACAATACTAGAACATAATGAAATAGAGTACAATGAAACAAATATGCTAAGTAGTAAACAAATATCTAAAATAGAGTGCTTATGTTCTCTGTCCAGTGGTCCTCTACGCGATCGCGGTTGTACCCTCGCGAATGCAATGAACACAGGCATCAACACTACGCGAACGCACCCATAATCATTCCAACACAAAGAAGGAAGTCCCCAGCTCCCAACTGTTCCGCAATCGCAAAACTCACATGTGAATGCGATGTACCAACCCCCAACCTTCCGTGCACGCGGTCTGCCTCTCGCGAATGCGATGATTAAATAACCAGAAGCTCTCAATACTCTACGCGATCGCGTTTATTCCTTCGCGATCACGAACAATGCTTGAAACACTGAACCAACAGAGAATCAGCTAGGCCAAATATGAGGAACAGTGTATGAAATCAACCCAAAACTCCCCCGAGCCCCTCGAGACCCTATCCGAACATACCAACATGTCCAAACACATAATATAGACCGACTCAAGACCTCAAATCACGCATAACAATATCAAAACCACGAAGCTCACCTAGAATCGAACATAATAAACTTTTGAACTTGCAACTTCCAAATCTCGTGTCGAACCATATCATATCAGCTCGGAATAACCTCAAATTTTTCACACAAGTTCCAAATGACAAAAGGAGGCTACTCTAACTCCGGGAAGCAAAATCCGAACCCGATAACATCAAAGTCAATTTCCGGTAAAACTTAGGAACATTCCAAAACTCCAAATTGCCAACTTTGGTCAATTAACCCCAAAACTTTCAAGAAACATCCAAATGCAAATACTGACATACGCCCAAGTCCAAAGTCTCCATCCAGACCTAACGGAACCAACAAAACTCCGATCTTGGGTCAAATACACAAAAACTCAAACTTAGTCAACTCTTCTAACTTAGAGCTTCCCAGTTGAGATCATTCTTCGAAATCAACTCTGAATCACCTGAAAACCAAAACGGACAATTCACACAAGTTAAAATGAATCAAAGCTACTCAAGACTTCAAAAAGTTGAACGGAATGCAAATGCTAAAAACTACCGGTTGGGTCGTCACATCCTCCTCCACTTAAACATACGTTCGTCCTCGAACGTGCCAAGAGTCGTTCCAAGGTCATCAAATCATGGTGTAAACCTTACCATGCACATACCCGGGGGTGATCTCAAATCACCCCAATTCATATAAACCTGAAAACACAACATAATTGAAGATCCTTACTTTAACCTTGGTCCGTAAACCATAAAACCCAATCTCCAACATCCGAAATTCATCACAAGACCCGAATCTTACATCTACATGCTATATAAGTCTGAACAGGTTGTGCGAAGCCATAACCATGACCTAAGATGTAATCACGTGATGCACCACATCACTCAGATACTCACAACGATAATTACTGACCACTATAGCTGCCCAAGAGCAAATTTGGTACAGGAAGTAAATCGCATATCAAATAAAACCTCGCTCAAAACCTTCGTACACCGCCGATAATGAAGGAAACACACAGAATCTCTTAACCACTCATCTAATCAATAATCCAAGAAGCTCACTCGTCTGGCGAGGGCCATTGCCCAAATCCTTCGCGAAAATATGGTACCATTCTTCCAAACATTCCTTTTCCCAATACAATAGTGCAAATCTCAGGTCTAGAAACCTCATATCAGCCAATACAAGCAGCCCAACTAACAAGTCTCAACAAAAACCATATGAAGCCCCACACAATGCACTTCTATACACAATGCAGAACTGTGACAAAGACATGATCTACAACACAATGCAAAACGTATTTTGCTTTCGGGAAGAATGCCTGAAACACCAGAACTAGCAGAGAATCAGCTATGCCAAACATGAGGAAAAGGGTTTGAAATCAACCCGAAACTCCCCCGAGCCTCCCGGGACCCTGTCCGAACATACCAACATGTCCCAACACATAACACGGACCTACTCAAGACCTCAAATCACGCATAACAACATCAAAACCACGAATCACACCTCGAATCGAACTTAATGAACTTTTGAATTTTGAACCTCCAAATCTCGTGTTGAACCATACCAAATAAACTCGGAATAACCTCAAATTTTGCACACAGGTTCCAAATGACATAACGAAGCTACTCCAACTTTTAAAACTAAAATGCAAACCCGATATCATCAAAGACAGCTTTCGATAAAACTTAGGAACATTCCAAAACTCCAAATTCCCAACTTTCGCTAATTAACGCCAAAACCTTAAAGAAATATACAAATGCAAATCTGGGCATACGCCCAAGTCCAAAGTCTCCATCCAGACCTAACGGAACCATCAAAACTCCGATCCGGGGTTAAATACACAAAAAGTCAAACTTAATCAACTCTTCCAACTTAGAATCAACTCTTCCAACTTAGAATCAACTCTTCCAACTTAGAGCTTCCCAGTTGAGAATCATTCTTCAAAATCAACTTTGGATCACCTGAAAACCAAAACCGATGATTCACATAAGTCAATATGAATTATATGAAGCTACGCAAGACTTCAAATAGCTGAACAGAATGCAAATGCTGAAAACGACCGGTCGGGTTCTCACAGGTTTAAGTATGGGCTATTGATGGTAGGCTATAAACCCGTGTTTTAGTTGTAGTTTACACTCTTATTAATAGATTTTACGTGTGTTTAAGCACAAATGATAATGAATTATACTTATTATGTGTTTTATGCCTTTCAATAGTTGATTAAGCTAAAAAGATGAATTGGAGCTAAATAAAACAAGTGTAAGATTTGAAGCCTGAGTAAAAGTCCATGAAATTAAGTCGGGATCACACTCGGGGGTCGAGGGCCAAGTTAAACAATTTACTCTGGAAAAACTACACTGCCACTTTGCATGGGCTGCCACGAGGCACCGCGTGGCAATGAAATTCCTTCCTGACTAACAAAAGTCAAGCCCTTGATAAATTCCACAGGCGCATCGCATAGAGGGCGCCGCGTCTATGCATTTTGGTTAGAGTAATTCCTGTTTTGGATTGGAACAGGTAGTTTCGTTCGGCCCACTTCTACACGGTATAAAAACACCGAAAATACATTTTTGAAGGGACTGCTAACCTATGAAAGATTTGAGGATAAACTAAGGCAAGAAGACACAAGGATTCATCAAGATTTCAACCGACAATCGGTGAAATACGAGAGTTTGTATCAAATCATTAGCATTAATGCTTCCTATGTTTTTAAACCTTATTGAGATGACTTTCTCCATTGTTATGGGGTAATTTCCATTAGGATGTTGACAGATACGGTGTTTTGATAGCTTGATTAGGGATTCGATTCATAATAATTGTTGGAACTAATTGATGGAGTTTTAATTCATATTGTGAAGTTATTTCTTATTTTTCTTAATAGAAAGAGCAACTTGATATTGAATTTCTTTACATCTTATGCTCTAGTTCAAATCCACGATTCAAATAGGTAATCGAAAGAGCCTCTTGAATTGTTAATCAAAGAAGGAAATTGGGAAATACTCATGAGAAGTTACCCTTTTGACCATAACCATCATTTTATTCGTTGTAATTGTTTATCGTGCTTCAGTTGGATTAATTACTGAAATTAACGTTTAATCAAAAGAGGAATATTAACTTCAAGCATAATCTAATTATCTGTTGAATTTGTGAGAATCAACAGTATTATAGAGTGAACTAACTCAAGAATTAGATCACGAGTAAATTATTCTGCACATGTCTAGTCAATTACCCTTATTTCTCTCATTGATATTTCTTGGTTGCTCATCTGTTATCTTTTGTGATCAATTGTTAATTGCTTAATTTTTAGTAGTTAATCGTAGTTAATAATCATCAAATCAAGTGTTATTTTTCCTAGATAGTAATCAACTAAAGATTATTCGAACACTGTTTAAATCCAATCCATGTGGAGATGATAAGTAAATTATACTATCTTTGACTAGCAAGCAGTAATTTTGTGTTGTGTTGCGCTCATCATATTCCTACATTTTATTTATGTACTTGCATATTTTACTTTTGTATTTGCATATTTTCCTTCTTTATTCTTTTTGTTGTTATCGTGGTCGTAGCCTTTGGGCCGAATAGCTGTATTGGCCCTTTTAAACAAGTCGAGTATGTTTCTTAGTTGAGATGTGGCCAAGGGTCGATAGGTGTTTTTCGATTTGATCGAACGCAACTTTAAGTTGAGTGAGGCTGGGGGCCGATAGTTGTTGTTCGAGCTTAACCATTTATTGAGTTTGTTGTCGAGATCCGATTGGTATTGTTCGAACTTGGTCTAACTTAACCACTCATTAAGTCATGGCCGAGGGCTGATAGGTATTGTTTGAGGTAACCATTCATTAAGTCGTGGCCGAGGCCGATAGGTATTTTTCGGGCTTGGTCGAACAAAACTTTTCATTAAGTCACGACCGAGAGCCGATAGGTGCTCTTTGAGCTTGGTCGAACTTATACGTTCATTAGAGAAGTTTATATAAATGTGAATTTCTATTACTTTGATGTTGTTTCTCTGATTACATTATTTTTCCCTTGGGAAATATTTGGAGAAACTTACCAGTTTTGGGTGTTGGCTAGCGTTCCAGTCACAGTCCCAGTATATCTAGTCCCTTTATAGTTTGACTTGGAGAATCTTAAGGAGTTGGGCAATAAAAAATATGTCTACTCTCGTATAATTCAACTCGAAGTGTCCCACTCATTGCTTCATTGAAAACCTCCTTGAGAAAACCCTATTAGGACAAAGCTCAAATGAGGGAAAAAAGAGTACGACTTATAGGGCATTTCTTGTTTTTTAGAAGTTGAAGTACTTGAGGTGGCTGATATTCCAATTGTTCGACAGGGGTTTTACTTCCATGGTTTCTAGTTGGAATAAACCCTTGTTCGCTTTGCCTATAATTTTGTATGGCCCATCCCAGTTGGTTCCCAACTTGCCTTCTCATGGATCCGTGTTTGCTTAGGTTTTGTCTTTGAGTACGTAGTCCCCGATCTTGAGCAATCAGACCTTTGCCTTTTTGTTATATTTCCTTGTTGTTTCTGGGCTACCTTCCTTATGTACGCCATATCTCTTTGCTCGTCGACATTGTCGAGATCTTGCCTCATGTAGACGTGTAATTTTTGAGCATAGTGTTGGTATCCACATCTGATAAGTTTCTACTTTGTCATTTTATTATTAGGTATCATCTCTTTCCCTTGTCCCTTATTTTGTTCCTCTTGTTTTGTTTGAGTCCCTTCTTGAGTCTGTTTTATCAGAACAACTGAGAAATGACTTCAAAACTTGCTACCAACTTTCCAATTGCACAAAACGAATTTGGCTAGCACATCAAAGTGGCATAAGTCAGGGAAAAGTGGTATGCATATTGAGTCGGTAACAATCAACATGCTTTGGGATTCATGTGAAATGCAATGGTTCGATAAATGTCAATTCATAAGCAAAATGCAACAGATAGAGGATACTGGGATCGAATGGAGCAGAGGTGTTTTCTGTGATAAGGGTTGAATGAAAATGGGTAGTCGATAACAGTCAAGGTCGTCCAAGTTGAAATCAAAGTTATCTTGGCAAGTGTAAAAGCAGCAACCCTCAAGGTCAAGGCCACAAACTAACCACCACATTTAAACTCACAAGTTTTATTTGTTTGAAACATGAACAAAGCAGTGCAAGCAAGTGGGTTCAAAAACAAGAAAAACAAGAAAAGAAAAGAAAGAAAAAGAAGACGAAGAAGAAGAGAAGAATCGACAAAGGGAAGTTTCTCAAATCTTTTCCCTTACTTGTCTTGCTAGTGTGCATAAAATGTTGCTATTGCTCTTCACATTTTTTCTCCTAGTATAAAAAGTCCTAGTCTGATGGGTTTTCCTCCCAATAGAAATCTTAGTCTGATTAATTTTTCTCCTAAGATAGACAACCTAGTCTGATGAATTTTCTCCTAGGATAGAAATCTTAGTCTGATGAATCTTTCTGCTAAGATAACAAAAAAAGGGACCTAGTCTGATGAATTTTTTCCTAGGATCAAATCTTAGTTTGATGAATATTTTTCCTAAGATAAAAAGCCCTAGTCTGATGAATCTTTCTCCTAAGATAACAAAAAAAGAATAAATACCTAGTCTGATGAATTTTCTCCTAGGATAGAAATCTTAGTCTGATGAATCTTTCTCCTAAGATAACAAAACGGGACCTAGTCTGATGAACTTTCTCCTAGGATCAAAATCTTAGTCTGATAAATTTTTCTCCTAAGATAGAAAACCTAGTCTGATGAATTTTCTCCTAGGATCGAAATCTTAGTCTGATGAATTTTTCTCCTAAGATAGAAGACCTAGTCTGATGAACTTTCTCCTAGGATAGAAATCTTAGTCTGATGACTCTTTCACCTAAGATACCAAAAAAAAAAAAAGAGACCTAGTCTGATGAATTTTCTCCTAGGATCAAAATCTTAGTCTAATGAATCTTTCTCCTAAGATAAGAAACTCAGTCTGATGAATTTTCTCCTACGATCGCAATCATAGTTTAATGAATTTTTTACCTAAGATAGAAGACCTAGTCTGATGAATTTTCTCCCAGGATCAAAATCTTAGTCTGATGAATCTTTCTCCTAAGATAAGAGACCTAGTCTGATGAATTTTCTCCTATGATCGAAATCTTAGTCTGATGAATTTTTCTCCTAAGATAGAAGACCTAGTCTGATGAATTTTCTCCTGGGATAGATGTTTAGTTTTCTTAAAGTTATTAATCTTTAGTTTTATTGAAATCAGGGGTCCCGCCTAGAGAATAGGGTCAGCTTTTACTTTAGTCAAGCTTAGTTTATAGTTTTTCGCAAGCTCAATCTTAAATCTAGGAGACGCACTTCCTAGTCTGGGTCATTCAGATTCTATTCTTAGCAGACGCATTTGCTAGTCAAATATTCTTGGTTTGATTCACAGGAGATGTACATCCTAATCAAGTCTTTAGTTTTACTCTCATCATTGCATCAATATCATAGGTTATTTACAGTTTTGCTAAGAACTCACAAATCTTCCTAGTGCAAACTGGGCAGAAAATTTTGTTTGTTTTGTTGTTTTGATTGCAGGCGCCCACTTGGAGAACAAGGGAATACAGTTCAAGTTTTGGCAATCAGGCACCCACTTGGAGAACAAGGGAATACAATTCAAGTTTTGGCAATTAGGTGCCCACCTGGAGAACAAGGGAATAAAGTTCAAGTTTTTGGCCATCAGGCGCCCACTTGGAGAACAAGGGAATTTAGTTCATGTTTTGGCAATCAGGTGCCCACCTGGAGAACAAGGGAATACAGTTCATGTTTTGGAAATCAAGCACCCACCTGGAGAATAAGGGAATACAGTTCAAGTTTTGCCAATCAGGCACCCACCTGGAGAACAAGGGAATACAGGCGCCCACTTGGAGAATAAGGGAATACAGTTCATGTTTTGGTGATCAGGAGCCCACCTAGAGAACAAGGGAATACAGTTAAAGTTTTGGCAATCAGGCGCCCACCTGGAGAACAAGGGAATACAGTTCATGTTTTGGCAATCAGGCGCCCACCTGGAGAACAAGGGAGTACAATTCAAGTTTTGGCAATTAGGCACCCACCTGGAGAACTAGGGAATACAGTTCAAGTTTTGGTTATGGAGCATAGTGTTGGACATCTGGAGCTTGGAACATAGTCTCGCTGGAGGATCGAGGAAGAGTAGCTAGTGGATGAGCTTCAAAAACACGAGTGGTCAAAGGAGCGGGATATGATGTGCTTTTGAGGGTTGGAGTGTGAAAAGGTTGTGGCGAGATATCAACAACAGTGGGAACCTAGGCTAGTGATAGTGGTGGGATAGTTGCAGGGTTTTCAGTATAGTTAGCAGGGAATGACGGCGGAGGATGCCCCTAATCCAAGACTGATATATTTTTGGCATCTGTTGTTTCAACCTTTGGACCTCCTCTTTCAATTCAGACTCCGACTCCACAAACTCCTTTGGTGGGTCTACAACCCTAGTGTCAACGACCTCTCGCCTCAAAACTAACAAAAATCCTAAGGCTTTCCTACCCGTGTGTAGTTGGACAAGTCATGCTCCTATCGTACAATTAATGAAAGCAAAATAATAGCATTTTTAGGCTTAAATCACCTTTTGTTTTAATACCCAGCTCAATTGCCCAATTTGTCAAATCAGCCCATGAACAACAACTTTCACTTCTTAGCTTAATCTTTGTTTGACAATCTAAATCACAATTAAATTCGAAACATTAATATCCAAACAAGAACTACTCCAGTAAATCAACACCTCATACTCTCATCATTGCTAGAGCCACTTTCACGGGGGTACCTCAGGCTGGGTTCTCCGACCTCGACTAGTATAACTGCTTCTGTTTCGTAGACTAGGGAATAGGGCTGTCAAATTTGGCCCAAGCCCAAATGACCCGCCCAACCCGCCCAAGGTTGGGTTGGTTATTGACCCGCCCATTTATTGAACTTAGCCCATCTTGATCCAACCCATCTCAACCCAATTAAAGTTGGGCTAATTTTTAGCCCAAATTGATCCATGAACAAGTTTGTCAAAATATCTTAGAAATAATTTTATTTTTTGTTTAATATTTTAAATATGACCATAACAAAAGCAAAAAGCCTTATTTAGTAATTATACAATTTATAAGAAAATAACACATATTAATTAAAGTTTAATAAGAGTTGGGCGGGTTGGGTTATGACCCGAATTTTAACCCATCTTGACCCAACCAATCTTAGCCCAAGTAACTTTTGGACGGTCATTTGACCCGCTCAATTATTGACTCAACCCATTTTAACCCGCCCAAAATTGACCCAACCCGCCCATTTGACACCCCTACTAGGGAATAAGGTGTCTCTCATGTGCTCGTCTTCGAGATGGTTCTGTGCGCTCATAATACTTCTGGGAGTATTTCAGGCCACAGTCCCTTAGCTTCTTCGAGTTTCTTTTTCATGATGTTTAGTATAGACTTATTGGAGGATTCCACTTGCCCGTTTCCAGTTAGGTGATAAGGAGTTGAAAGTATCCTCTTAATGTACCATTTTTCAAAGAACTCGATGGTTTTTCTTCCTGTGAACTTGGGCTCGTTGTCGCAGCTTATCTCTTTGGGTAAGTCAAATCGGTAGATGATGTTTTTTTATATGAAGGTGATTACCTCTTGTTCATGCACTTGGATGAATGCTCCTGCTTCCACCCATTTAGAGAAATAGACTTATTAGAGGATTCCACTTGCCCGTTGCCGGTTGGGTGATAAGGAGTTGAAAGTATCCTCTTAATGTATCATTTTTCAAAGAACTCAGTGGTTTTTCCTCCTGTGAACTGGGGCTCTTTGTCGCAGCTTATCTCTTTAGGTAAGCCAAATTGGCAGATGATGTTTTTTCATATGAAGGGGATTACCTCTTGTTCATGCACTTGGGCAAATGCTCCTGCTTCCATCCACCTTATAGCCTCTCGAAGATAAGTACGGAAGCCTCCGCACCGATCGACAAGACTCTATTAGGCCTTCACATAACTTGGGAGACCTACATGAACATAGTGCTCTGATACCATGTTGTCACGATCCAATTTTCCCTATAGGCCGTGATGGCACCCAACGTGTCGCTAGGCAAGCCAATGGTGAACTAGCGATGTATTTATTCTTTTTAATAATTTCAAAGTAGTTGATTTTTATTTATTAAATAAATGAGAAGTGGAAAATTATAGTAACATAAAACCCGAACCAATGAAAGAGTAAATACGGTGAAATAAATTATCAAAACCATAAAGTGCCTACTAGCATGTTCCCAAGACCTGGTATCGCAAGTGTATGAGAAACTAGTAGAATATACAAAACACCTATGCTACTGTCTGAAATAAGACAGACACAAAGTAAATACAAAAGAGAGACTGCGGGTGCTACAGAACAGACTCAGAGAGCAGCTCACCACTATGCCTCGCGATAACGGGGATGCACGCTTGAATGACTGCCAGATGCACCTGCCTCATATCCTGCATGATTACTGTAGACGTGTAGCGTGAGTACATAAACAACTTGTACCCAGTTATAACTCTCTTCACCTTGTGCGTACGTAGCTTCCAACACAAGAAATACACCACAAAAATACACCTAAAGGGAGGAGTTCCCTCTTACAAGGTTAGGCAAGAGACTTACCTCATTCTCAAGCTCACTTCCGGTCCACAAATGCGCTGTAAAACCTCAACTTTGTGCCAAACAATCCGAAACTAGCCAAATATTATAAAAATTAATCAATATACACTCACAAATTCATAATTTAATTATTAGAGAAATTAACCAACCCAAATTGGACGATTCCTAAAATTCATCCCCGTCCCATGTGCCTGGATTACAAAATGTTTTGAAGATAATGTTACCCATAACCTTACGAAATCAAATATATAGTTTCTACCTAATTCCATAATTATTTTCGTGGTTAAATCCCATTATTATCGAAACCTAGATTTTTCAACAATCTCCTAAATTTTTTACATTTTAATGTTAAAGTTTACCCATAATCTATGTATTAAACTTACACTGGGTAGGAATTACTCACCTTAAATAGCTAGGTGAAAAACCCTCTCTGCCTAGGCATTCCTTCTTCGCGATCGCGAAGGCAAGCAGCCCAGGCCCAGAAAAATGAACATCGCGAACGCAACTGGAGCCTCGGGAACACAAAGACATGCCTGTCCTACCTACGCGAATGCAAGGGCTCCTTCGCGAATGTGATGACCAACAGTGTGCCACCCCACCAAGCTTGCCTTACTCTTTGCGAACGCGGACCCCTTCACGCGAACGCAAAGGACAGTGATCTAGAGTTTTGTGATGGCGAGCTCCTTCTCGCGAACGTGTAGCACAAATTCTCCATAGCCTAATTCCTTCATCGTGAACGCAAGGTCTTCTCCGCGTTCGCGAATAAGGAAACCAAAACAACGTATAGCAAATTATTGAACTCAACTCCAGGTTGTCCGAAACTCATTCGAGCCACCCTGGACCCCGTCCATCTGCACCAACAAGTCTATAAATATAATACAAACCTTCTCGACCTCTTGGAATATGTAAAGCAACCACAAAACTAAGAATCGCACCCCAAAACCAATTTGAATCAACATATGAACTTCAAACTCCTCAACGTACTCCAAACGCGCCGAATCATACTTAGACTACTCGGAATGACTCCAAATTTTGCGTGCAAGTCTTACATCATCATACAGAACTATTCCCATGCTTAGAATACCAATTGTACCTTGATTACCCTAAAACATACTCCAAACCAAACTTCAGGTCCTGCACGATTAGTGCAGACGTGTAGCGTGAGTACATATACAACATATGCCCAGTAAGTATCCAGTCTAACCTCGAAGAAGTAGTGACGAGGGGTTTACGTAGACACTTACTATGGGCCAACAAATAAAATACAAAAATTCTATATAGGCATGGAATATGTTAATAATAATAACACAATAGCAAGCAGTGAATACATGATTCTTTAACTGATAGTCAATTTAAACATCTCCAACTAACACATAATAACTCCAACAATTTCGGGCCAACAAATAAATTATAACCTCTCAAGTCATAAATATATTATCAAGTGTAATTGGAATCCAAGCATTATCACACACGATTTATGTCGAGGTCGTACGGCCCGATCCAGAATAATGTGTACACTACCTAGGATCGAATGGCACAAACCATAGATGCATCTATTATAATTCCGAGGTGAACGACCCGCTCCCATAAGAGTAATGTTATCGTACTGCGAGGCAAACGGTCCAATCCCGTAAGAGTAATGTTATCGTACTGCCACGGCGAAGAACCCAATCACATTAGAATAGAGATGTTTACCTCGCTCGCGGAAGTACTTGCGATGCGAGAGGACATGGATTTCTCAGAGATATTAATCCTCAAATTTCCCAAAAGGAGAAGCCTACATCGATAATCACAACTTTAAATCCCTAGTCTCAACTCTATTCAAGATAGTCAATACGCAAAGTAATCACAACAGTACAATTAAAGCATGGCATGGATCTAAATCTACCCGGACATAACATGGAATATAGCTACGCAAGGACTCTCGTCACCTCATGCGCAAGTAGCTCCCCACAAAAGAAATACACCACAAAAATAAACCTAAGGGGATGATTTTCCTCTTACATGGTCAAGAAAGAGACTTACCTCGTTCTCAAGCTCACTTTCGGACCACAAATCCGCTCTAAAGCCTTAACTTGGTACCAAACAATTCAAAACTATTATATAAATTAATCAATATACACTCACAAGTTCATAATTTAGCTATTAGAGAAATTACGCAACCCAAATTGGAAGATTCCTAAAATTTACCCCCGGGCCCACGTGCTCGGATTCCGGAAATTTTTGAAAATAAATGTTACCCATAACTTCACGAACACAAATATATAGTTTCTGTCCAATTCCATAATCATTTTCATGATTAAATCTCATTTTTATCGAAACTTAGGTTTTTCAAAAAGCTCCTAAAATTTCCACATTTTACATGTTAAAATCTACCCATAAACTATGTATTAAACTTATATTGGGTAAGAATTACTTACCTTCAATAGTTATGTGAAAAACCCTCTCCAAGAAGCAACAAACTCGGCCAAGGAAATGAAAAATGAGAGAAAATGGCCTAAGTCTCATTTTTAAAACAAGTCTCTGCTCAAGCATTCTTTCTTCATGATCATGGAAGAGGCCTCGCGAAGTCAAACAGCCCAGGCCTAGAAAAATGAACATCATAAACGCGGCCAAAGCCTCTCGAACGTGGAGGCTTGCCTGGCCTGGCCTATGCGAATGCGTGCGCTCCTTTACGAATGCGAAGACGAACAGTGCGCTTCCCCACCCAGCTTGCCTTACCATTCGTGAACGCGGACCCCTTCACACGAATATGAAGGCCAGTGGCCCACTGTTTTGTGATTGTGAGCTCCTTTTCGCAAACACATAGCATAAAATAGCCCCAGCCCAATTCCTTTATTGCGAACGTGAGGCCTTCTCCGCGTTCGCGAAGCAGGAAACTAGAACAACAGATAGCAAATTTTTTAACTCAACTCCGGGTGGTCCGAAACTCACCTGAGCCACCCGGGACCCCGTCACCCTGCACCAACAAGTATATACATATAATATGGACCTGTACGAGCTCTCGGAACAAGTAAAACAATAATAAAACTAAGAATCGCACCCCAAAACCAAATTGAATCAACGTATGAACTTCAAACTCCTCAACTTACTCCGAATGTGCCGAATCATTCTTAGACTACTCGGAATGATGCCATATTTTACGTGCAAGTATTAAATCATCATAAGGAACTATTCCCAGCCTCAAAATACCAAATGGACCTCGATAACACCAAAACCTACTCCAAACCAAACTTAAAGAACTTGGAAACCTTCAATGTGCCAACTTTCAATATTAAGCACCGAAATGCTCCCGAGTCATCCAAAACCCAATCCGAACATATGCCCAAGTCCAACATCATCATACAAACCTATTGGCACATCAAATCCCGATTTCGAGGTCTTTTACTCAAAATGTTCACTCAAGTCAATCTTAATCATTATAAGCCACTATTAAGGAACTAAGTGTTCCGATTTTAATTCAAACCCTTCCAAACCCGAATTAACCTTCCGCACAAGTCATAAAATAGTAAAATTCCATACGAGGAGTCTTAATTAAGGGAACGGGGATCTAAAAAGCAAAATGACAGGTTGGGTCATTACAGGAGGCGCTCGCCTGCTTAGTGAATTACCACAGCATATTTTTGACACTGCTCACATTTCTTCACAAATCCTAGGGCATATTTTTTCATGGTGGGCAAATGATACCCATCCCGTATGAGGCACCTGACAAGTGCTTAATTACCGGAGTGACTGTCGCAATGACCTTCAAGGACTTCCTTGAGGACGCGCTGGGTTTGGTTTGGGCCTAAGCATTTTGCCAAGGGACCTCCATACGTTCTCTTGTACAAGTCGTTGTGAAGAAGGTTGTATATGGTTACTTGCATTATTAGCTTTTTTTCTTCCTTTTTGTCATTTGGAAGGGTGCCGTCTTGGAAATAGTTTATAATGCAATTGTGCCAGTCCTAAGTCAGATTTATAGATTTTACCTCGATATGGTCCAAAGCCGAGTAGAGGAGATGAACCACACTCTTATTCCCAGGAGTTACACTTTTTGTGGTGGTGGCCAACTTGGCGGGTCCGTCAGCTTCGGTGTTCGGATTTTGTGGAATTTGGTCGAGCTGGCAATCATCAAAACTGGGTAACAATCTACAAATCTCGGTCTGATATTTCTGCAATCTTTTCTCTTTAATTCGAAAAGTCCTAGTAACCTGGTTGACTACGAGCTGAGAATCGCAATGAAGCTTTAATTGCTTCAATCCATACTTGAGTGCCAGTCTTAATCCTGCAATTACGGCCTCATACTCGGCCTTGTCTGTCATGTTCGTGCACCTTATAGATTTGTCAATTATCTCACCGGTGGGGACCTCGAGTATGAGTCTAAGCCTGGACCCATATGCATTGGATACGCCATCAGTGTACAGGACCCAAAGGTCCTTTGTTTGAAGAGAAGCTTGAGTGGCTTCCTTTTCAGCCTCCGACATTTCTTTTAGGCTAAAGTCTATGATGACATCGGCAAGTACTAGCGACTTTATTGCTACTTGTGACTTCATCGCTATGCGAGGCTGATAAGTGATGTAGTGCTTGCTTAACTTGATGACCCATTTGGCCAGCCTTCCCGACAACGCGAGCTTGTGTAATATGCTTCTTAATGGAAAAGTTATGATGACCGAGATAGGGTGGCACTTAATATAAGGTCTAAGTTTATGCGAATCTATGACCACGGTCAAGGCAAGTTTCTCAAGATGAGGGTATCTCATCTCGGCATCAACAAATGTTTTACTGATGTAATAAATTGGAGATTGCATACCTTCTGTTTTTTCGAACCAAGACTGCACTTACTGTTGCTTCTGAGATGGTGAGATAGACGAGGAGGCATTCCCCAGGTTCAGGTTTTGAGAGCAGGTGTAGTGATGACAAGTACACCTGCAGTTCTTGAAGTACTTGTACATACTCGGTCTTCCATTCGAGGTTGTTATCCTTTTTTAGTACCTTTAAAATCCTGTGACATTGTCACAACCCCAAACCGGATCCAGTCATGATGGCACCTCTCGTGAAGACAAGGCCAGCCGACACAATTCCCAAATTCAATTCAATAATGTTAATAAGTCAATTTAATGCCTTTTCAATTATTCAGATATTGCATAATGTGAGTTTAAATGAACACTGCAGAAATAAATATAGCCCGGCATCGGGGTATCACAAGTCACGAGCATCTACTAGGGTCTAAATACAACTGAAAAGTCCAAAATGTACGAAATATAGACTAATGAAATAAAGAGAAAGAAAAGCAGTGCTGCGAACGCCGGCAACTACCTTGCTAAACTCCGATGACTCTGCCTCCGATCAGCCAATACCCGCTACCGGGTTAAAATCTACCCATAATCTATGTATTAAACTTGCATTGGGTAGGAATTACTTACCTTCAATAGTTATGTGAAAAACCCTCTCCAAGAAGCATCAAACTCAACCAAGGAAATGAAAAATGAGAGAAAATGGCCTAAGTCCCGTTTTCAAAACAAGTCTCTGCCCAAGCATTCTTTCTACATGATCGTGGAAGAGGCCTCGCGATCGCGAAGGCAAATAGCCCAGGCCCAGAAAAATGAACATAAAAAATGTGACCAAAGCCTCTCAAATGCGGAGGCTTGCTTGGCCTGGCCTGGCCTACGCGAACGCGAGTGCTCCTTTATGAATGCGAAGACCAACAGTGCACCACCCCACCCAACTTGCCTTACCCTTTGTGAACACGGACCCCTTTACACGAACGTGAAGGCCAGTAACCCACTGTCCGTGATCATGAGCTCCTTTCGCAAACACATAGCACAAAATATCCCCAGCCCAATTCCTTTATTGCGAATGTGAGGCCTTCTCCGCGTTGGCGAAGAAGGAAGCTAGAAAAGCAGATAGCAGATTTTTGAACTCAACTGCGGGTGGTCCGAAACTCACTCGAGCCACCCGAGACCCCGTCACCCTGCACCAACAAGTCTATAAACATAATATGGACCTGGCCGAGCTCTCGGAACACGTAAAACAACAACAAAACTAAGAATCGCACCCCAAAACCAAATTGAATCAACGTATGAACTTCAAACTCCTCAACTTACTCCGAATGCGCCGAATCATGCTTAGACTACTCGGAATGATACCATATTTTACGTGCAAGTATTAAATCATCATAAGGAACTATTCCCAGGCTCAGAATACCAAGCGGACCTCGATAGCACCAAAACCTACTCCAAACCAAACTTCAAGAACTTGGAAACCTTCAATGTGCCAACTTTCAATATTAAGCACCGAAATGCTCCCGAGTCATCCAAAACCCGATCCGAACATATGCCCATGTCCAACATTATCATACGAACCTATTGGCACAACAAATCCCGGTTTCGAGGTCTTTTACTCAAAACGTTGACTCAAGTCAAACTTAACCATTATAAGCCACTATTAAGGAACTAAATATTCCGATTTTAACCCAAACCCTTCCAAACCCAAATTAACCTTCCCCGCAAGTCATAAAATAGTAAAAGCCCATACGAGGAGTCTTAATTAAGGGAACATGGATCTAAAAATCAAAACAACAGGTCGAGTCATTACAGGAGGCGCTCGCCTGCTTAGTGAATTACCAGAGCATATTTTTGACACTACTCGCATTTCTTCACAAATCCAAGGGCGTCATTTCTCATTGTGGGCAAATGATACTCGTCACGTATGTAAGTGCTCAATTATCGGAGTGACTATCACAATGACCTTCAAGGTCTTCCTTGAGGACGTGTTGGGTTTGGTTTTGGCCTAAGCATTTTCCCAAGGGACCTCCATACGATATCTTGTACAAGTCGTTGTGAAGGAGGTTGTATATGGTAGCTTGCATTCTTAGCTTTTTTTCTTCCTTTTTGTTGTTTGGAAGGGTGCCGTCTTGGAAATAGTATATAATGCAAGTGCGCCAGTCCCAAGTCAGATTTATAGAGTTTACATCGATATGGTCCCAAGCCGAGTTGAGGAGATGAACCACACTCTTATTCCCAGGGGTTACACTTTTTGTGGCGGCGGACAACTTGGCGAGTCCGTCAGCTTTGGTGTTCTGATTTCATGGAATTTGGTCAAGCTGGCAATCATCGAAACTGGGTAACATTCTACAAATCTTGGTCTGATATTTCTGCAGTCTTTGGTCTTTAATTAAAAAAGTCCCAGTAACCTGGTTGACTACGAGCTGAGACTCGCAACGAAGCTTTAATCGCTTCGCTCCATACTTGAGTGCCAGTCTTAATCCTGCAATTACCGCCTCATACTCGACCTTGTTTGTCATGTTCGTGCACCTTTTAGATTTGTGAATTATCTTACCGGTGGGGACCTCGAGTATAAGTCTAAGCTTGGACCCATATGCATTGGATACGCCATCGGTGTACAGGACCCAAAGGTCCTTTGTTTGAAGATAAGCTTGAGTGGCTTCATTTTAGCCTCCAGCATTTCTGTTATGCTAAAGTCTGTGACGACGTTGGCGAGTACTAGCGACTTTATTACTACTTGTGACTTCATCGCTATGCGAGGCTGATAAGTGATGCAGTGCTCAATTAACTTGATAGACCATTTGGCCAGCTTTCCTGACAACGCGAGCTTGTGTAATATGCTTCTTAAAGGAAAGGTTATGACAACCGAGATAGGGCGGCGCTTAAAATATGGTCTAAGCTTATGTGAAGCTATGACCACAGCCATGACAAGTTTCTCAAGATGAGGGTACCTCGTCTCGGCATCGACAAATGTTTTACTGATGTAATAAATTGGAGATTGCATACCTTTTGTTTTTTCATACCAAGACCACACTTACTGTTGCTTCTGAGACGGTGAGATAGACGAGGAGGCATTCCCCGGGTTCAGGTTTTGAGAGTAGGTGTAGTGATAACAAGTACACCTTCAGTTCTTGCAGTACTTGTACATACTTGGTCTTCCATTCAAGGTTGTTATCCTTTTGAGTACCTTTAAAATCCTGTGACATTGTCACGACCCCAAATCAGATCCGGTCGTGAAGGCGCCTCTCGTGAAGATAAGGCCAGCCGACACAATTCCGAAATTCAATTCAATAATGTTAATAAGTCAATTTAATGCCTTTTCAATTATTCAGATATTGCATAATGTGAGTTTAAATGAACACTACAAAAATAAATATAGACCGACATCGGGGTGTCACAAGTCACGAGCATCTACTAGGCTCTAAATACAACTAAATGTACAAAATACGGACTAATGAAATAAAGAGGGAGAAAAACAGTGCTGCAAACGCCGACAACTACCTTGCTAAACTCCGATGACTCTGCCTCCGATCAGCCAATACCCGATACTGGGCTCAGAAATACCTGAATTTGCACAAACAAGGTGCAGGGAGTAAAGTTAGTACTCCAACTTAGTGAGTAATAATCATAACTAAAGTCTGAATGGTAAGAAATCACGAAGAGTGCATTAACATGTTGTATAGAAGCAGTTCAAACACCAGTAAGAAAGCAATGAAGCTATAAAATTTCTTAAAATATCTTAGCTCAATTTAAACTTCTTTGAAAATTACCTTCTCAACAGTTGGGCAAATGAATGCAAAACAATTAGTGCAGATAAGCACAAAAATATGCCCCTCGGGCACAAATACACAATTAAACAGGTACATGATATGCAAATAAGAAAGATAAGCACATAAGGTTCGCCCCTCGGGCACAATGTCAACAAATCCGCCCCTCGGGCAATATCTCAGAACAATACCAGCCCCTCAGGCAATCACATAGAACAATACCAGCCCCTCGGGCGATATCTCACATCACAATAGGTACCCGCGCTCACTGGGGGTGTGCAGACTCCTAGAGGGGCCCCTTACGGCCCAAGCGCAATATCAAGCCATCTCGTGGCATCATCTCTAGGGTCTCAGCCTCATATCAACAAGCCACCTCGTGGCGTACATATCTCAGGCCCTCGTCCTCATAATCAAAATCAGTGTATCACCGCTACGGCGTGTAGCATGGCCTAAATGTATCCTCACAATATAGGCCCTCAGCCTTACTCAGTCTAAAATTACATAAGCCACTCGGGCAACAGTAAAAGATGATGCTCAGCCCAAAATATGATTTAAAATATCATTTCAAGTGTTAAAGCAAAGTAAACATGGTTGAGTTTGGAAAACAGTGAAAAATAACATGACTGACTTCAAGCATTAAATCAAAACAGTGAGGAAACATCAACAAAAATCCCCGAAGGGTTCAAATAGTTGGCACGAAGCCCAAATGTAACATTCAACCCAAATAATGATGATAGCAAATAGATTTCAGTCAAATACGCGATAAAACCATCAATCGGGATGGACCAAGTCACAATCCCCAATAGTTCACAACCCCATGCTCGTCATCAAGTGCGTGTCTCACTTCAATATAGTACTACGATGTGCAATCCGGGGTTTCAACAGTAAAACATGATGCTCAGCCCAAAATATGATTGAAAATATCATTTCAAGTGTTAAATTAGAGTAAACATGGATGAATTTGGAAAACAGTAGAAAATAACATGACTGAGTTCAAGCATAAAATCAAAACAGTGAGGAAACATCAACGAAAATCCCCGAAGGGTTCAAATAGTTGGCACGGAGCCCAAATATGGCATTCAGTTCAAATAATGATGATAGCAAATAGATTTCAGTCAAATACGCGGTAAAATCATCAATCGAGACAGACGAAGTCACAATCCCCAATAGTGCACGACCCCACGCTCGTCATCAAGCATGTGTCTCACTTCAATATAGCACTATGATGTGCAATCCGAGGTTTCAAACCCTTAGAACATCATTTACAATCATTACTCACCTCGATCCAGTCCAAACTCTAGTCCACGATGCCTTGCCCGCATGAAGCGACCTCCGGATACTCCAAATATAGCCACAATCAATACATAATTATTAAAATATGCAAAGGGAAAGAAGCCCACTCAAAAATATCCAATTTTACATCAAAATCCCAAAATTGCTCAAACCGCCCCCCACGTCACGGAATTCGATAAAATTAACATCAATGGAATCCTCATCCTCACACGAGTCTATACATATCAAGAACATCAAAATTGGACCTCAAATGGCACCTCAAATCCCCACTCAAAGGTCTCTTAATCTCAAGCCCTAATTACCCATTTTTGCTACTGATGTTTCCATGGATTTCAAGCTCACAAAGATAGAATTCATCATAGAAACAAGTTTAGGATCCAAAAATCTTACCTCCATGAAATCCTCTTGAATTCCCTCCTCAATCAGCTCTCCCAAGCTTCAAAATCATCCAACAATGGAGGTTCTTAGCCTCAAAATCGCAGAACAGCCCTTTTAAATCATTCTGCCCAGGCATAAAAATCGTTCTTCACGAACACGGTCAATGCCTCGCGTTCGCGAAGCAAAAAATAACATTGACCAAACATTCTTCTTCGCGATCGCGACCAGACCATTGCAAACGTGATTCTTCCTCAGACAACGCTTCGCAAACGCACCCTTTCACCCGCGAACGCAATGAATAACCTTACCTCAACCCAGCTGACCATTCTCCCCTATGCGAACGCGGCATGGACCTCGCGAACGCGATGCACAAGACTCTAGCCCTTCACAAACGTGGAGCCTTACTCGCGAACGCGTAGGCTAATTCCTCAGCCTCACCAGCTAACTCTTCGCAAACGCAAAGGTCAAATTTCTTGAAATCCTTCAGCAGTTTTCTGCAACTTTTAAAAACATGAAATGACCCGATTGACCACCCGAAATTCACCGGAGGCCCTCAGGACCTCAACCAAACATTCCAACACATTCCCTAACATCATTGAAACTTGTTCCAACCTTCGGAACGGTCAAAACAACATTAAAACATCAAATTTGCATCGAATTCAAGCCTAAGAATTCTAAAATCTTCCGAATTACGCTTTTGATAAAAAAAAACCCAACCAAACCACGTCCGAATGACCTGAAATTTTGCACACACGTCACAAATGACACAACGAAGCTACTGCAACTTCCGGAATTCCATTCTGACCCCTATATCAAAATCTCACCTTTCAACCGGGAAACACCAAAATCTCAATTTTGCCAATTCAAGCCTAAACCTTCCACGGACTTCCAAAATGCATTCTGATCACGCTCTTAAGTCCTAAATCACCCAATGGAGCTAACCAAATCATGAAAATTCCAATCCGAGATTATATACAAACAAGTCAAATCTGGGCCAAACCTTTCAAATTTCAAGCTTCAACTGAGGACTGTTTCTTCCAAATTCATTTCGATTACCCTGAAAACCAAAACCGATGATTTTCAAAAGTCATAATATATCACACGGGGCATGTCACGCCCGAGAATTGATGAGCAAGTGCAAAAGCTCAAAACGACCGGTCAGGTCTTTACATCCTCCCCCACTTAAACATACGTTCGTCCTCAAACGTGCCCAGAGTTGTTCCAAAAGCCACCAAATCGCTTAATAACCTTACCATGCATATACCCGGGAATCCTCATCCTCAAAATCCCAAAATTGCTCAAACCGACCCCCCACATCTTGAAATTCGATAAAATTAACATCAATGGAATCCTCATCCTCACACGAGTCTATACATATCAAGAACATTAAAATTGGACCTCAAATGGCCCCTCAAATCCCCACTCAAAGGTCTCTTAATCTCAAGCCCTAATTACCTATTTTCGCTACTAATTTTTCCATGGATTTCAAGCTCACAATGATAGAATTCATCATAGAAACAAGTTTAGGATCCAAAAATCTTACCTCCATGAAATCCTCTTGAATTCCCTCTTCAATTAGCTCTCCCAAGCTTCAAAATTGCCCATTAATGGAGGTTCTTAGCCTCAAAAGCGCGGAATAGCCCTTTTAAATCATTCTGCCCAGGCATAAAAATCCTTCTTCGCGAACGCAATCAACGCCTCGCGTTCGCGAAGCACAAAATAACATTGACCAAAAATTCTTCTTCGCGATTGCGACCTGACCATCGCAAATGTGATGCTTCCTCAGACAACGCTTCGTGAACGCACCCCTTCACCCGCGAACGTGATGAATAACCTAACCTCAAACCCACTGACCACTTTCCGCTACGCGAACGCGGCATGGACCTCGCGAACGCAATGCACAAGAATCTAGCCCTTCGCGAAAGTAGAGCCTTCATCGGGAATGGGTAGGCTAATTCCTCAGCCTCACCATCTAACCCTTCACGAACATGAGGACCTACTTGCGAACACGAATGTCAAATTTCCTAAAATCCATTCAACAGTTTTCTGCAACTTTTAAAAACATGAAATGGCTCGATTGACCACTCGAAACTCACCCGAGGCCCTCGGGACCTTAACCAAACATGCCAACACATTACCTAGCATCACTGAAACTTGTTCCAACCTGCAGAACACTCAAAACAACATTAAAACACCAAATTTGCATCGAATTCAAGCCTAAGAATTCCAAAATCTTCCGAATTACACTTTTGATCAAAAACCCAACCAAACCACGTCCGAATAACCTGAAATTTTGAAAACACGTCACAAATAGTACAATGAAGCTACTACAACTTCCAGAATTCCATTCCGACCCTATATCAAAGTCTCACCTTTCAACCGGAAAATGCCAAAATCTCAATTTCACCAATTCAAGCCTAAACCTTCCACGGACTTCCAAAATGCATTCTTATCATGCTCCTAAGTCCCAAATCACCCAATGGAGCTAACCAAATCAGAAAAATTCCGATCTGAGATCATATACAAACAAGTCAAATCTTGGTCAAACCTTTCAAATTTCAATCTTCAACTGAGGACTGTTTCTTCAAAATTCATTTCGATTACCCCGAAAACCAAAATCGATGATTTGCATAAGTCATAATACATAACACAGGGAAAGTCACGCCAGAGAACTAACGAGCAAAGTGCAAAAGCTCAAAATGACCGGTCGGGTCGTTACAGACATCTATCAGACAATGCGAGAAGAATCTAGATAGGGTAGCAATTCGACCGGTCAGTCTCTGGACTTGCTTCTTAGTGGTCAAATGTTATGGTATCCCATCTATAGCCTTGATTTGATCTATGTTTACCTTAATCCCTCGTTGTGATGCCAAGAAAACTAAAACCTTCTTAAGGCTACGCCAAATACGCAGGGTTTAATTTTGTTCTGTACTTTCTTAGTATATCGAAATCTTTCTTTAGGTGGTTGATATTATTCTCTACCTTCACGACTTGACCAAAATGTTATCGATATACACTTTCATGGTTGTGTCGAGTTGAACTTTGAACATCTTTGTGACCAACCTATGATAGGTGGCCCCTACGTTCTTTAACCCAAATGGCATAAAACTATAATGATATGTACCCATGTGGGTGATGAATGTGGTTTTCTCTTGGTCCTATTACTCCATCATTATTTAGTTGTGACATAAATAGGCATCAAGGAAACATACCAATTCGTGCCCGGCCGTTGCATCAATGAGTTGGTCGATGTGCGATAGTGGGAATGAAACCTTTAGGCATGCTTTGTTTAGGTCTGTGAAGTCTATGCACATCCTCCATTTCCTATTTTTCTTTTTTACCATCACCATATTGGCTATCCATTTGGGGTACTTCTCCTCCTTGATGGAGCCATTCACCAATAACTTCTCTATTTCTTCCTTGACAGCCTCATTGATGGCGACGTTGAAATTTCGTCGGACCACCCTTACGGGGGGGGGGGGGGGGGTAGAAGGGGTCAACATTCAGCTTGTGTGTGGTGATTTCCTTAGGGATACCTGGCATGTCTGTATGACTAAAGGCAAAAAATATGCATTAGTTATTAATAATTGACCAAATTTACATGGTTCTTCGAGTTTCTAGCCGACGTATGCCTTTTTACTGGGGTCGTTATGATCGAGTTGAACGTGGTCGAGGTCCTCAATGGTTGACTCAGTGGTTTCAACCATTTTTGGGTCCATAATGGCTTCTTCGGCTTCGCCTTGTAGTGACCTCAACCCTGCTAATTGCTATGCTTCCTTTTCCTTTTCTTTCTTTTGTTGAGTTGTCATGATGTCCATGAAGATTCAATAACATTCCCATAATGTAGGTTGTTCCCCTTGCATGTTGAATATCCCTCAAGGTTTTGGGAATTTGATCACTTGGTATAAACTGGAGGGGATGACTCTCATGGGGTGTATCCATGGTCTTCCCATGATACTGTTGTATGCGGTATCCTGGTCCATGATATGGAATGTCGTCTCTAAAGTTACCTTGACGGCGAGAATAGGAAGTGTGATTTCTCCCGAAGTCCGTTCAAATGTATTGTTAAAACCGGTTAGTGTGATATAATGTGGCACTATCCTATCCTCGAGTCTCATTTGTGCGAGGACTCGAGGATGCATGATGCATGCTCTACTTCCATCATCTATCATAATTCTCTTAACATCGGTATCTAAAATTTGTAAAGCAATGACAAGTGCATCATTATAAGGGAAAGCCAAACCGTCGGCATCTGACTAATCGAAGATGATACTTTCTTTGAGTTCATCATACCGTCCATGAGTGATCGATCTTTTGAGCTTTTGGGTGGCGGTGAATTTGATATCATTGATGGAGGCGTCATCACTGCCACCAATCATATTGATAGTATGATCTGGTGAATGGGGCTTTGGCGTTCTCGACCCCTTGCCAAGGTGTTCCTGCCTTTGTCGCTAAGCAACTCTTTAAGGTGCCCTTGCTGTAGGAAGTTGGCCATATTTAGGCTCAAGGCGATGCAATCTTCTATTTTGTGTCCACGTTCTTGGTGGAACTCGCAGAGGGCATCATATTTTCTTGTGTTTGGGTCTGACCTCTTCTTTGGCGTCCATTTGACTTTTGTTCCGAGCTTCTCGAGAGAGTAGACCAATTCTGTAGGCGATACACAAAAATTGTGAGCAGATTATAAGGGGGTCATACCTCGATGATTCCTATGAGTTCATTGTCTTGGCCTAAACGGGCCATCTTCATAGCGGAAGGAGGGAGTGGGTGTCGTTACATAGGATTTGTATCGCTCCTTACCTAGCTGTGACACTGGGTGGTCTCTCCTTGTACTATCTCTGCATTCTTTCCTGGGCTCAGATTGTATCGAGGTGAGCCGTCAATTTGGTTCATTCAGTTCGTCGTCATCTGATATGACCTCGGCACAATAGGCATTTTGTATATTGTCCCAAGTGGATGGTGGATACTTTATCAGTTAGCTCATAAGCTTTCTGGTTGCCCTCAAACCTTCTCTGCTTAAGCCAATTCTGAAAGGCTGCCACGACCATTCCTTCGGAAACATTTGGTAAGGTCTTCCTCACCTTGTTGAATCGGGAAAGGAAGCCCCTTAGTCCCTCTCTCGGGATTGCTTAATGGCAAATATGTCATTTACTTTTGTTTTAGATTTCTTAGCCCCGACATTGGCTATCACGAACTTATTGGCCATCTCCTCAAATTTTTCTATGGAGCGGGCTGGTAACTATGAATACCATGTTAATGCCCCTCTAGTGAGGCTTTCGCCAAAAAATTTCAGCAAGATGGAGGACACCTGCTCTTTGGTGAGGTCATTGCCTTTCAAAATAGTAACATAGTGAGTCACTTGATATTTGGAGGATGTCACCCCATCATAAATTTTGAGATATGAGGGAATCTTGAAGGTCTTTGGTATGGAATGTGGAGTCGCTTCCTCGCTGTATGGTTGCTCAACAATCTGCCCACGTCTCTTTTTGGTAATAATTTAGGGGTACCTAGTATTTTTTCTACCCGTTCTTAGTGATCTTTCATTTGGTCTTTGAGTGGTTTGTTCTCATTTTTCATTTCCTCTATTCTTTTTAGCACGGTGGCTAGGACGTTGTCACTTGCATTATCAGTAATAATGTAAGTTATACCTAGAGTTGGAGGTTCTAGTTGGTGTTTCCGTTCATTCCCATGTTGTGCTGTATGTATTCTCGTGGTTTCTGTGGTGTGCATGGAGCTTGCTTACTGAGTACGGTGACTAGAGTATCAGTTATCCATGCTTCGAGGAGCTTTTTCATAGCAGGTGGTGCCCCTTCTCCCATAAATGTGGAGGCTCCTTTCCCATTTGGTTTGTTGTACTGCAGAAAGGGGCATGCGACCTCTCTCGCCTGGGGAAGGCAGTGGGTGTCACTATTTTTCCATGTGTGTCATAGCCTTCGTTGATGGCATTCATGAGGTTAAGGGGAATGTTATCTGTTGCCCTAGTCCTATTTTCTTGGTTACCTACCATGGAGGTTTTTGTATGCATAAAGAGGGTAGATAAACTTGTGAGTTGTTAGATTAGCAGCTCACGTGAGTTGTAGATCTAATGAAAACTAAAAACTGACAGAGAAAATCCCCACAAATGGCGCAAAACTGTTTGACCCAAAATCTAGATCTAGGTTTAAACAATTAGATTTTTAATAGAATATATTTAATCTTAGCCAATATTAATATCCAAAAGATCTTTTAAATGATTTTGTGGAAGAATATCACAAGTTCCGTTCTCTTAGCAATAAATGTGTAACATTATACGATATTCAATGGCCCAAGAAGAAAGATAATAGCATTAAATAGTAATAAATTATATATAATGGCATTTATGTAAATAAATGCAAGTGAGGTAACTGAAAAGGGGTGAGATTCTGTGATATTCTTCCTGACAATGATAAATGATTGATGAGTCTTTGAATATTCGGATTCTCCTTGGATTTTGGGGGAGAAGTTAGATACATATTTGGAGAAAAGGTATATTTTGTATGTATGTAATAAAACAAGAATCTTCATAGAATATCAATATGTTGTTCTTTACAATGAGTGTCCAATCCCCCTCTATAACAACATATCGTTCTATTTATAAAGGCACATGGACCACAAAAACTCTAATGGTATAGATGGGAGGAATATCTCTTAGACTATTCTCTATAATATCTTCTCACTAAAACTAGTTGTTACTGCCCTTTTAAAAGGAGTGCTCGTCCTCGTCCCTCTACTGAGTCAGCTCGACCTCGTTTTCATCATTCGTCAGATCACTTCGACCTCGTCTTCATCCTTTGTTGAAAACACATCGATAATGTATGGCAGCATTCGAATGTTCTCTTAATGTTGACTCAGCCCACACATAACTAGGATAATTTTTAGCCCATACATGTATGTGTAGCTATTAAATTTGCTAATGTTTGTACAATTTTGTCATTACCAATATTAGGATAAGATGCTTCTCACTGACTTATTGTTTAAGATAAAAAGCTTGGTTTGAATTTCAGGAGTTATGGTTTTACTTATAAGTCCCAAACTTCTATTTTTCTGTGGAATTTAAGGTTCAAAGATCAACTTTATATGAGGATTGGTTAGTTAATTTTTGGATATTGCCATCTCAACACAACGACCTATTCGAAGAATCTGCCTTTACCTCTCCACAACTGCAAAGAAATTAGTCATAACTTATGACTTTATAATGAGAGATTATAAGTCTGGATGCTCAAATGTCCAGACTTATATTTTTCACATCGGTTCAACATTTACCATATATTGTATGCTCCAACAAAGTATTGATGATTTAGTTAAAGATGATGATCATGATAAATTAGACCAGCCAGAAATAACAGTAGCCGGAAACCCAAATTTTCTTGCATGAAAGTTACTGTTGGCTTTCCATTTTTTAAATCTTAGTTGCTATTTAAAATAGTGTTTTAAAAAGTGTTTCAAGAGGTGTACGCTCAGCCATTCGAGGCGTTTGTCCAAGCGTTGAGGAGCATTTTTGCAGTGAGGTGTAAGCCCAATAGAGTTTTTCAAATTAAAATAAAATTTGCTGAATAAATCCTTAATATAATATCCGACTTCTCAAAATTTTTGAAAATTAGGGACTGAAACATTAAATTTAAAGTCAAGACCTTTTTTATTGCTAGAAACTTTAATTTATGGTCTTTCCTAATTTTTTATTTTTTCCGCTAGTCTAAGCAACAAATGGTCAATTTCTTTTTTGCAAAAAAATAAAAATAAAAAATCATTTTTCTCCATAGTAGCAAGTTTAATGTTCAAATTGTAGGTTAGTCATTTCCTCCATGTAGAAAACTTTATTCTTTCAACTCAAGTTATTTGTGCTTTTAAGTAGCGTAAAATGAATTGTTTTGACTATTTTTTTTGTGGGAATGGAGCACATCTATATATATTCTTCACTTGTTTATAATTTTCTTCAATTTTTATGTAATTTTGCCTAATTAAAAATTTTACAATAATTATATTATTTTATAAAATATCAAAAAGTAAATACCCATGGGGCTTACGCCTCATTGAGGCATACATTAAATTTGCTAATGTTTGTGCTAATTTTTTCATTACTAATGTTAGATAAGATGTTTCTCACTCACTTATTGTTTAAGATAAAAAGCTTGGTTTGAATTGCAGGAGTTGAGGTTTTACTTTTAAGTTCCAAATTCTTGTTTTTTCGTGGAATTTAATGTTTAGGGATAAGCTTTATATAAGGATTGTGTTAAGTTTAGAATTTTAATAATGTTTAATAATCTAAAGAAGCCTTGACTAATGACATCTCATCGTGTGCAGATTTAGAGGAGCGGCATTAATGAAAAGAAAGAAGATCACATGGGAAATCAGAGGAACTCAACAACTATATATTTTGAACTTTGCATCAAATGGAAAATGAATCAATCAATCAAAGAACAACGAAGGAAAGTCAATCATTCAGTCTTGCCAAAGATCCTCAAGCGCGCAAGAAAGGCGAGAGAGCTAATCACGGTTAGAGACCAAATCAAGAACAATCTGTGAAAGCTCTAATCAAGGAGAAATGGAGGAACCAATTCATCAAGATTAAGGATGAATCTAGTTACCCTTTCAAGATATATTAATGAGGCTACCCATGGGTCTCACTCTTAGATGTCTATTCCTCACAAAGAAAGGTCTCCAACAATTGCTGTCATACTATCCAGAAGACAAGGAAACAGAAGACTCATCAAGCTATAAAAGAAGAAGAAGGACATCGAAGGGCACACAACTCCATCATCTGTTTCTACACCTTTTTAGTTCTTAGTACAAACATTGTATTCTTAAGTCTACAAGTATCGCAAAAGATAGGAAGAGTTAGAAAACAAAACGAGAGTTGTGTCAACATTAGAAAAAGTCATTATTGTTGTATATCGTTGGTGGTAAACATACTAAAACCATCACTATTGTAAACTCTTACTGAAGATCTAAGAGAACACTTATGACCCAAGGGAACTGGACATAGGTACCACACCGGTACTGAACCAGTATAAAAATTATTGTGCCTCCTTTACTTTTTTGTTTGCTCAATTTATTTCTATTGTGATTAATCATTGTGTAAAGTCTATTCGACTACTTTCCTACATAGTCAACTAAGATTTATAAATCGGCTACAATTTACCCACATCTTGTACTTTCAATTGGTATCAGAGCAGGACTCACGAACATTGCTTAATAGCAAGCGGGGAAAAGATCATGGCATCAAACACAGTCGTTGGAGCACTATTTCAAGAAGGAACCTCTCAGGTACGACCTCCTTACTTCAACGGCCAATACTTCCCTCATTGGAAAGTGTGCATGGGGACCTATACCATGTCATACAACATTAAGGTTTAGCGTGTGATCAAAAAGAGAAATCTTCTAATTCTGCCAAAAAAGGACAAAGACAGTGAAATCATAGTATCATCTGATCCTCTTGATTTAGAACATTATACTGAAGAACAAGCAGTTGTTATTCAGTGAATGCCAAGACAAAAAATTTGTTGTACAATGCTATAAGCGGAGAAGAATGTGAAAAAATATCTAGCTATGAAACTGCAAAGAAAATATGGGATAGGTTAGAAGTCACATATGAAGGAACTAACAAGGTGAAAGAGACAAGGAGGATGGATGGAGAATCAATAGAGGAAATGTTTTCTAGGTTCAACAAAATCCTTGGAGACTTGAAATCCTTTGGTATACCAATTAGAAGTGGAGAACAAGTCAAAACAATTCTAAGAAGTCTCCCCATAATTTGGCAACCCAAAGTCATTGCTTTGGAATGTTAGGATCTTGACAAAATATCCTATGATAAACTTAGAGATGATCTAATAACATTTAAGAAAACACATTTAGATAGGTAAATTCAACAAGAAAAAACGAAGACAGTTGCATTCAAAGCAACTGTGGCTAAATCATAAAATGAAGAAGAAGAAGAAGAAAAAGAAGAAGAAGAAGAAAGCGGAGACCAAGATGAGAATATAGACATGCTATTTAAAGTTGTAACAAGCATGATGAGAAAAAACAGAAATAGCTGAAGAGGTAAATCAAATTTCATAAAAGGGAAGATGAATAATGAAATTGACCAAAATGACGGAAGATGCTATGAGTGTTGAAAACATAGACAAATTCAAGCCGAATGCCCTGAACTAAAAAGAAACTAAGCAAGAATTTCCAAAAGAAGAAATACTTTGGAGCTTGGAGTGATGAAGAAGAATCTGATCACGTGGAAATTTCCAACATGTGTTTCATGGCTATCACAGAAGTTAGCGATGAAGACTCGGGTGAGCTTGCTCTCATGGAAGATGAAGGAACAAGTGAGGTATGTTTTCTTACATGTCCTAACTATCATGAACTCCAAGAATTTATTGATATTACTCTTACAGATATTGAAAAAGTTCTGAATGAACTTCAAGAAATCCAAAGAGAAAAGAAAGACTGGGCTCTGAAATTGGAAGTTTGTGAAATTGGGAGAGATACGCTTCAAGATGAAATTAATGAACTTCAACTTCAATTGAATATATTGCGAAAATCCACCAGTCATAGCTCAGTTAGATCAAATAATTTTTCTCCTCATAACTCACTAACTAGAACTAGAAATCGCTCTGCATGCACTCATTGTGGTAAAATGGTCACAATTCTAACCACTACAGGCTTAGAAAGAGAAAAAGTCTCTGAAATTTCTAATAACCCCTCATGTTTTTATTGTGGAAAACCCGGTCATACCTCTAATCATTGCAGGTTTAATAACAACACGAGATGGGTCTGGCAACCCAAGCCCTCTAGTCAAGCTAATACTCAAACACAAACCATTCAGGACACAAGCAGGCTTGGATACCTAAAAACAAGTAATCTGTTCTTGCAGGAACACCGCAAGAAGAATCAAAAGGAAAATGGTACCTTTATTGCGCGTGTCCTAGACATATGACTGGTGACAAACAACTGTTCAAACTGTCACTAAACTAGATGGAGGAACAATCACTTTTGGAGACAAATCAAAAGGAAATGTAATTGGAGTTGGAAGAGTTCCTCTTAGCTCAACATGTGATATAGACGAAGTGTACCTGGTTGATGAACTTGGCTACAACCTCCTCAGTATCAGTCAATTATGTGACAATGACTATGAGGTTCTTTTTAAAAAGCATGGTTGGTTTATTGAAGACGAATCATGTAAAGTTATTCTTTCTAGAAATAGAGACAGGAATGTATATACTGTCATGCCCCAAACCTAGGGAGGCGTGGCTGGCACCAGGTGTCGTGCTGGCCCGAGCAAACCACTTTGCAACTCATGATAGTTTTACCAAAACTAGAACATACATAGGTCGAGTTAGCAGGACTCATTACTTTTGTAACTATCATGGGCCAACATGGCTGAAACTCATAATACATAACTAAAAGTAGGCAATACTGTATCAATAAACTATCGTTCTTAAAACATGAATACATATGGGCCAGCAAGGCCTCTGACACACTGTACAAAATGAACCTTTATCTAGAAAGCCTCTAAGATTATTTTACATTAGATGGGACAGGGTACTGGCATACCCATAAGTCTGTAGAAAACTTCTGACACGATGACTCATAGACTTGAATGCACTCCGAATGAGGTGGAGTCTTGCCGATCCTTCGCTGAATGCCAATCTCATCTACTATGAGGGCTCGTCAAACTGATTATCTATACCTACAGGCATGAATGCAGCATCCCCAATAAAAGGACATCAGTATGAATAATGTACTGAGTATGTAAGGCATGTAAATTAGTATATAAAGGACATGGAAGAAACATGGAGTAAAGGACTCAACCTGTAAGTCTGGATAGCTCTGCAATTCATAAAATATTTATAATGTCATGCATATGCATATAAATGTCATGTAATGCATAGGTCTGTACGTATATACCATCATCAAGCCTCTGAGGGTATTCCATCATATCATCTCGGGCATTGTGGGCATATCATCAACGTATACCAGCTGATCAGGTGGTGGTGCGTATATAACGCCATAACCTTTGTATACCAGCTTATCATGTGGTGGTGCGTATATAATGCCATAACCTTTCCCATATCCCATATATATATATATATATAAAGCCATCTGATCATGAGTCAATGTGCATGTATAAATGCTTGAAATGCATAGAAATACGTTAATAAAATCTCTTAGTAAGTCGTAAGGATTATACCTCTGATTGATATCATGAAATAAACTTTATCAACTTACGTATTTTCTGAGACTCATGAACAGACGATAGAACAATAAGACACATGGGAATTCAAGAACATATGCATATCTAATACTTCTATGAATAGAGTCATTTATGGAAATTGTGCATTTGTTCGTTTCGTCTGTATAATTTGGATTATGCCAAAAAGAAAGAAGGGATAGCCTTAACATACCTAGAGTAGGAAAAACTCCATATGATATTCTTGGAAAAGGTTTCACCGTACTCCTTTAGATAGCATGCAACCTCTAAGTATAGTGTTTAATTTTGACAGATCTTAATTCTAAGGAATACAAGAAACATAATGTTGTGGTACGGCCATACTGAAGTAAAATATATCTTCGTTGGAACTTACTGCATTTGTTAACTCTATTACCCTTTATCAGACACTGTTAGGAATTAAGTGTTTAACCAAGGGATCTAGCTCCATTCTTTAGCTTATGCACTTCTCTTTGTGGTTGAAGTTGAAGATGACTATCATATTTCTTAGCATAATAGATTTCTAAAAATACAGGTGCACTACTACACAACGATGTCATGATACCATGAACTGAAAGGAATAATCTGGGCCATCACCAAGTGTTCATTGGCAAAATCAAGGAGCCCAGTTTCCATATTCACATAAACTGAAAAAATCCATCAATACCACCAAGATAGAAATCCTATACTAGTATTACGGCCAACTGCCAATTCCTCAACTGTTCAGTTAGTCTTAAACGGATGAAGTTCACACCTGATAACCAACATTATTAGAGATGAAAGGAATCATCTAAGTATTAGGTAAGCATTAATGAAAGACACCAGTAGGGATATGCTTTTTCTTATATTATTATTCTCACAAGCACCGATAGACCAATTATTCAGATATTATTCATCCATGGCATTCGATCATACGCCATTAAGGCTATGGGAATGTTGACATAGCATGAACTGCCAACTAATTGGTGAAAATGACTTACTACTTCTACAAAGGAAAGTTCTCCTAGGAATCTTGGATTCAGAACTTTGAATAATGCAATAATGTTATAATAGGTTAAGAAAAGAAAATGTTAGATAAATTTTAGAGATCTTATAAATCTGACTCTAGTGGCATTATATTTGTAGAAAGCTTCATTACTAAAATGCAATTCCTTTAGATGGCCACCTAAGCCAATATGACCAAGAGTCATAGGTCTTAATAGTGGCTTGCTACCACGTAGGGGTGGAGGTGAGAATATTAATCTTTATTCACTTATTAGGTAATTAGGCAGTGTCATGTTACCTGGTAATTAACCAATTACCCCCATAATAATGAATTATCTAAAATTACTTAAAATTCTACTTATTTTTAATATACTTTATATACCGTACTATTACGGTCATGTGGTACCCTGTAAAATAAATTCACACAATATTATTTCATTAAAACATCCATGTAAAAATACATATATTTTCTCAACTTCTAATTTTCCTAATCTCATATAAAGAGTACAAATTTTCGTATGCTTAATTCTTAAAATGGTAAAAGATAACCTTCTTTTCTTGTGAGAAAATAATTTCTATCTTTACAATAAAGAAAATCTCATAAACTTTCTTATATTATGTGTCTAATTTAACATATCTGAAAATAGTAATAATGGTAACTATCCAAAATTATACTTATAAGAGTTTTACTAAAATACTTCACTTAAAAGAAAATACCACAAACATATTCTGTGGTAATATAGAAAGATTTAAAGCAATATTGCCACATTTAATGGTCATAATATCTATTGCAAATATACCAATATTACAAGGCTCATTTGTTATCTTTACTCATATTTTAATACTAGGATCATTGTATGCAACAAAATGCTCAAAAGTACTACAAATTTAAATCATAGTATTATACCAATTATGCCGAAAGTACACTAGAAAAATATCAAAATATTAAAGTTTCAAGAGTAATTTTAGAATATGAAACAGAAAGGGTGTTAGAACATGTAAAAGATAAGAAAAAATAATGTTCTGTCACACCAATATTTTAAGTCAGGTGATAACATTGTGTCTACACTGTTGTTTGTGCTATGTATGCAATATTATTCACATGATTCTTGATATGTAAGTATAGAAAAAATCAAACAGGCTAAAGATTGATGTGATTAGACTGACACCGTCAAAATTGATAATATTGTTATGAGCTTGCTATGGTTACTTATTGAAGATAAGTTACAAAACATTTCCCCTCAAAATACGGGGTGTAACATCCTTCCCCCTTTAGAACATTCGTCCGTGAATGTTAACTCATAGAGATTTGCAAAATTTTTACTAGAGTCTCCTCTGTAAATTAAACTTAAAACCCAAACTATATCTGAAGTCTTGACTATTCATAACCTTTTGTACTTGAGTATCATGTATCTTTTTCACCTTTACCTTACTTACTTTACAATCCCGCATCGTATCTTCTGTTTCTTTCATAACCTTCCTTCTACATAGGCCTAAAACCGACCCAGTTGTGATAGCACCTATCGCGAAACTAGGCCAGCTGACACAATTCTCGATTCAACCCGCATTCAATAAAAGTCATTTTTAAGCCATTACTTAATCAATAATCTCATAATGTAAGTCTAAATGAACAGTGCCGAAGAAATACACAAGCCCGACATCGGGATGTCACAAGTCTCGAGCATCTACTAAGTCTGAATAAAACGAAAAGTCTAAAAATAAACTATAACAGGATAAGGAAGATAAGAGGGAGAGAGTAGGGCTGCGAACGCCGGGCAGCTACCTTGCTAACTTCGATGACTCTGCCATTGAGAAATCAACACCCGCTACCGGGTTCAAAATACCTTTATCTGCACACAAGGTGCATGGAGTAATGTGAGTATGCCAACTCAGTAAGTAATAAAAGTAAATAAAGACTGAGCAGTAAGAAATTACATAAGCCACGTCATAACACCACAGTGGATACAGTATATTTCCAAAATAGGATACAAATCAAATCATCTCGTTAAACTCCAATTTCGATAAAATCCTTTGAAAAATGTCCTTCTAACAGTTTCAGTAGAGGTTCAATGTAATTTACAGTGAAAGTGATGAAAATCAAAATCGGCCTCTCCGGCAAAACATAGTTCGTATACAGTTCCTCGGGCACACAGAAATTTATAAACATATCATAACTTAAAATTTTCGGTGGAAATAACAAAGCCAAATCAGTGATTAAATTTCGAACATCTCGTAAAAACTCCAGTTTAAATGAAAGTTGTTTAAAATATTTGTTTAGCATTTTCAATAGAGGCTCAGTATAGAGATGAGTGAAATCAGTAATTTAACCAACATATTCAATGGAGATTCACTTTAGGGAGGAGTGAAAACATTAATTTCATAAACAAGCCCCTCGGCCAAAGCATCACTTGTATATGTGTATATATAGCCCTCGAGCAAGCCTTTCAGTCACTCATGACTCAACTCTCATCAATCAGCGCTCACACTCAACACTCGCGCTCCATAGGTACCTTATAATAACCACTGCGGCGTGCAGCTCAATCCATATATCGCTACGGCGTGCAACCCGATCCATATATATAGTCAACTGGGCTCACTGGGGGTGTGCAAACTCTGGAGGGGCTCCTATATCCCAAACGCTATATCGCTACAGCGTGCAGCCCGGTCCATAAATATATAATCCTCACAACCAGGCCCTCAGCCTCTCTCAGTTATTACCTCACAATCAGGCCCTCGACCTCTCTCTCTCACTCAGCCATCAACCTCACAAGCCACTCGGACTATCATTAACATAGTGCGCTCATCCAAAAATATCATTTATAGCATCAAAACTGGGTAAATAAGGCTGAGTTATGAAATCAGTAAAACACAGCATGACTGAGTAAAAATATTAAGTCAAAATAGTGAGGAATAGTAGTAAAAAGCCCCTAAAGGTCCAAATAGTTGGCACGAGGCCCAAATATGGCATTCAACTCAAAATATAATAATACTTTCCAAAACACAATAGTATCAAATACGTGACTTAATAGTCATATGGGACGGACCAAGTCACAATCTCCAACGGTGCACGACCCCACGTTAGAACCCCACGCTCGTCATCTAGTGTGTGTATCACGTCAAAGTAGCACACCGATGTGAATTCCAGGGTTTCATACCCTCAGGACAATATTTATATTCATTACTTACATCAATTCGGTCCAAACTCTAGCCCGCAATGCCTTTGCCTCTCGACTCGGTCTCCGGATGCTCCAAATCTTGCCAAACATAGTACCACACCATCAAAATATGCTAAGGGAACAAAGCCCACTAGAAAATAACTAATTTATATCAAAAATCCCGAAATTGGCCAAACCTGACCTCCGGACCCACGTCTCGAATTCCAATAAAAATTACAAAACTAGAATCCTTACACTCCCATGAGTTCATACATATCAAATACATCAAAATCCAACCACAAACGACCCCCCCCCCAATCCTCAAATCAAAGTCTCCAATTTTTAGCCCTTTATTTCAATAAATTTAAAGCTTAATCAGTGAAATAACACCATAGAAACGAGTTTTAGTTTCAAGAATCTTACCTCCATGAAATTCCCTTAAAATCCCTCTTCAAAATCTCCCAAAAAGCTCCAAATTGACTCAAAATTTTGAGTCACCCAAAATCGAGAACAATGGCTATTTAAACATTCTGCCTAGGTGACCAATCCTTCTTCGCGAACGCAGTCAAAGCCTCACTTTCGTAAAGCACAAAAATCAGTTGACCACTTATTCCTTCTTCGTGAACATGAACTTCTAAACACAAACGCAAAGCTGCAGCTTCTCAGACCATCGCGAACGTGAAGCACAAATAACTAGGACTCCAGCTGCTCCAATTACTCTACGCGAACGTAAGAACCTCTTCACATTCGTGATTCACACTTAACCTCACCCTTCGCGAACGCGAAGGCCAAATTGACTGCCTCACTACTCATCCATTCGCATACGCGAGAGCCCTCTCTCGAACGCTAAGGCCAAAAGTCTGCAACAGGAACAGTAGAAAATCTACAACTTTCAAAATAAGGATTTGATCTGTTTAACCACCTGAAACTCACCCGAGGCCCTCGGGACCTCAACCAAACATGCCAACACATCCCATAACCTCATTAAAACTTAGTAGGGTCTTCAAATCACTCAAACCAACACGAAAATACCAAATTAACTGTGACGACCCGGGCGGTCGTAATAAGAATTAATGCCTTGATCCCCTATAAACTGCTTTCCTTGAGTTTATTTATGCTATTTTTGATTTTCCGGGATGTTCAGTTTCGGGTTTCAGAGGGTTTTGAGATACTTATTCCCTAAATGAGAGCTTAAGTATTGGAAAGTTGACCGTAGTCGGAACATTGTGAAGACGGCCTTAGAATGGAAATCCAATGGTTCTGTTAGCTCTGTTGGATGATTTTGGGGATAAAATCATGTTCGAATTGTGTTTTGGAGGTCTGTAGCTAATTTAGGCTTGAAATGCCGAAAGTTGAATTTTTGAAGTTTCCGGTCCGATAGTGAGATTTTGATCTGAGGGTCGGAGCGGAATTCCGGAAGTTGGAGTAGCACCATAATGTTGAATGTGACGTGTGTGCAAAATTTCAGGTCATTCTGACTAGGTTTAATAGACTTTTTGATCGAAAGCGTATTTTGAGAATTTTGGAGGTCTTAGGCTTAAATCCATGGTTAATTCGAGGTTTTGATATTGTTTTAGGTGTTTTAAAGATTGGTACAATATTGGATAGTGGTTTGTTACTTGTTGGTGCCTTTGGTTGAGGTCCCGGAGGCCTCGGGATGAATTCGGATGGTTGACGGAAACATTTTGGACTTAGAGTTGCAGCTTCAACTGCTGGTTCAGTCATAACCACACCTGCGGTTTGGGTTCTGCGGGTGCGGTGCTGCCGAAGCGGCTCAGAGGTCGCAGAAGAGGTTTGAGGCAAAAAGGGAGTCAACCACAGATACGGTCAGGTAACCGCATAAGCGGCACCGCATCTGCGGTAAGGTAGTCGCAGGTGCGGAAAGTCCTTCTTTAATGAAATGTCGCATGTGCGACCTTGGCTCCGAAGAAGCGGGACCGCAAATGCGGAAATCGCTAGGTAGTACATATAAATTCTTGCATTCACAAAATTTAGCCATTTTTCATCCTTTTCAAAACGGGAAGAAGCTGGGGAAGCACTTTTCAAGAGAGATTTTCAGAGGAGTTCATTAGGGTAAGGTCTTTTGTCCCTAAACTTGTTATTGGAATGATTTTTATCAATTTAAGCATGAAAGATTAAGAAAAATTAGTGGTAATTGGGGGGTTAGGGCTTGTCTAATTGGAGACCTTTGAGTGATGATTTGAGGGACAAATTCAGGTTCGATTTTGGTACTTTTGATATGACTGAACTCGTGAGAGTGCGAGGGTTCTGGAAATATAAATTTTACCTGATTCTGAGACGTGGGCTCGAGGGGATATTTTGGTCATTTTACATAATTTCGCGTATTAGTTTAGAATTTAATTGTAGAATCAGTTACTTGAAGTGTTATTTACATTATGTAATTGAATTGAATAGATTTGGGCCATTTGGAGTCGAGTACTCGTGGCAATAACGTGGTCCCGGGTTGATTTTGAGCCGGTTCGAGGTAAGTGGCTTATCTAACCTTGTGTGGGGACCTTCCCCTTAGGATTGGTATGTTTTGTAATTGAAATGCCTTGTACGTGAGGTGACGAGTGCATACTTGTGCTAATTGTTGGAAATCCGATTTTCTTTAAGTAATTAGAAGTATATTTCCTTTCTTATTTCTATTACTTGCACTATTAAGCCTGTTGTTAGGTTAGGAAAGCATGTCTAAGTGGCTTAATTGCTTTATTTGCTCAACCTACCTTACCTGAATTCTGTGCAGCATGCTAGGCAAGAATCACTTGTTGCCTTAGTATGAAATAGTCATTTCTGTATATTTTCCTGTTGTTGCTGTGTATTTATTTTGGGACTATGGATGTGGGATTCTGGTAGCTTCGCCTGCACGGTTATATGGAACTACGGGAATGCACTCGGTAGATTCCTCCGGTACTAAGTATTTACATTTGGAACTACGGAACGGGATTTCGGTAGATCCTCACGCATTAGGAGTTGGACTACAGGATGGGATCCTGGGAGATCCATTGGATATATACATATGGGACTACAGGACAGTATCCTGGGAGATCCCCGGTTGTTATTGTTGGTACTGAGCTATATTTCTTTTCTGTGCTTACCTTGTTTCTGTATAGTTATTGTTGTCCTGTACATCTTGTGTTATTTTACTACTGTACTTATTTGTACTGTTTTGTTCTATACTGTTGATCTTTATATTTTATTTAACCTCAGTAGGGCCCTGACCTTCCTCGTAACTACCTAACCGAGGTTAGGCTTGGCACTTACTGAGTACTGATGTGGTGTACTTATGCCCCTTCTGCGCATGTTTTTTATATGCAAATCCAGGTACTGCTACTCAAGCCTACCATCCTTGAGGGAGGCGACTGCTCTAGAGACTTCGAGGTACATCTGCCGCGCTCGCAGACCGAGGAGTCCCTTTCTATTCTAGCTTTTAAACATTGCTTTTCTGTATTTTCTTCTTGTTAGATATTCTAGAGTTAGACTGTTAGATATTCCAAAGGCTTGTGTTTCCGTGAGTTTCCGAGTTTTGGGATAGTGTACTTGGTTTTGAGAATGTTGTGTGGTATATGCCGAGCCGCATTATAACTATTGTTTCCATTCAGTTATTTTGATTTTTGATGCTCTCTTCTGCAAGTTTCGTTTAAGTTCCGCATTTGTTAGCCTTACCTAGTTGTAGAGACTAGGTGCCGTCATGACAGTTCACGGAGGGCGAACTGGGGTCGTGACAAGTTGGTATCAGAGCTCTAGGCTAATAGGAGTCATGGATCACAAGCCGGTTTATTAGAGTCTTGCTTATCGGTACTGAGACGTCTGTACTTATCTACGAGAGGCTATGTAACTATTAGGAAAATTCCACTTTATTTGATTCCTTGTCGTGCGATATTTTGACATCACAATTCTTAACTTCTGTCTTCTATTATCTCACAGATGGTGAGGACACGTGCTACCCGAAATGATCAGGCACCCGTGCCCCCTACTATAGCTGTCAGAGGCCGGGGTCGGGGTAGAGGCCGGGGTCGGGGTAGAGGCCGGGGTCGGGGTAGAGGCCGAAGACGCGCACGTGGTGCAGCCAGAGCACTTGTGCGAGCTATCACCAAGGTACCGCTAGTTTCAAGAATCTTACCTCCATGAAATTCCCTTAAAATCCCTCTTCAAAATCTCCCAAAAAGCTCCAAATTGACTCAAAATTTTGAGTCAATTTTGAGTCACCCAAAATCGTGAACAATGGCTATTTAAACATTCTGCCTAGGTGACCAATCCTTCTTCGCGAACGCAGTCAAAGCCTCACTTTCGTAAAGCACAAAAATCAGTTGACCACTTATTCCTTCTTCGTGAACATGAACTCCTAAACACAAACGTAAAGCTGCAGCTTCTCAGACCATCGCGAACGTGAAGCACAAATAACTAGGACTCCAGCTGCTCCAATTACTCTACGCGAACGTAAGAACCTCTTCACATTCGTGATTCACACTTAACCTCACCCTTCGCGAACGCGAAGGCCAAATTGACTGCCTCACTACTCATCCATTCGCATACGCGAGAGCCCTCTCTCGAACGCTAAGGCCAAAAGTCTGCAACAGGAACAGTAGAAAATCTACAACTTTCAAAATAAGGATTTGATCTGTTTAACCACCTGAAACTCACCCGAGGCCCTCGGGACCTCAACCAAACATGCCAACACATCCCATAACCTCATTAAAACTTAGTAGGGTCTTCAAATCACTCAAACCAACACGAAAATACCAAATTAACTGTGATGACCCGGGCGGTCGTAATAAGAATTAATGCCTTGATCCCCTATAAACTGCTTTCCTTGAGTTTATTTATGCTATTTTTGATTTTCCGGGATGTTCAGTTTCGGGTTTCAGAGGGTTTTGAGATACTTATTCCCTAAATGAGAGCTTAAGTATTGGAAAGTTGACCGTAGTCGGAACATTGTGAAGACGGCCTTAGAATGGAAATCCAATGGTTCTGTTAGCTCTGTTGGATGATTTTGGGGATAAGATCATGTTCGAATTGTGTTTTGGAGGTCTGTAGCTAATTTAGGCTTGAAATGCCGAAAGTTGAATTTTTGAAGTTTCCTGTCCGATAGTGAGATTTTGATCTGAGGGTCGGAACGGAATTCCGGAAGTTGGAGTAGCACCATAATGTTGAATGTGACGTGTGTGCAAAATTTCAGGTCATTCTGACTAGGTTTAATAGACTTTTTGATCGAAAGCGTATTTTGAGAATTTTGGAGGTCTTAGGCTTAAATCCATGGTTAATTCGAGGTTTTGATATTGTTTTAGGTGTTTTAAAGATTGGTACAAGATTGGATAGTAGTTTGTTACTTGTTGGTGCCTTTGGTTGAGGTCCCGGAGGCCTCGGGATGAATTCGGATGGTTGACGGAAACATTTTGGACTTAGAGTTGCAGCTTCAACTGCTGGTTCAGTCATAACCACACCTGCGGTTTGGGTTCTGCGGGTGCGGTGCTGCCGAAGCGGCTCAGAGGTCGCAGAAGAGGTTTGAGGCAAAAAGGGAGTCAACCACAGATACGGTCAGGTAACCGCATAAGCGGCACCGCATCTGCGGTAAGGTAGTCGTAGGTGCGGAAAGTCCTTCTTTAATGAAATGTCGCATGTGCGACCTTGGCTCCGAAGAAGCGGGACCGCAAATGCGGAAATCGCTAGGTAGTACATATAAATTCTTGCATTCACAAAATTTAGCCATTTTTCATCCTTTTCAAAACGGGAAGAAGCTGGGGAAGCACTTTTCAAGAGGGATTTTCAGAGGAGTTCATTAGGGTAAGGTCTTTGGTCCCTAAACTCGTTATTGGAATGATTTTTATCAATTTAAGCTTGAAAGATTAAGAAAAATTAGTGGTAATTGGGGGGTTAGGGCTTGTCTAATTGGAGACCTTTGAGTGATGATTTGAGGGACAAATTCAGGTTCGATTTTGGTACTTTTGATATGACTGAACTCGTGAGAGTGCGAGGGTTCTGGAAATATAAATTTTACCTGATTCTGAGACGTGGGCTCGAGGGGATATTTTGGTCATTTTACATAATTTCGCGTATTAGTTTAGAATTTAATTGTAGAATCAGTTACTTGAAGTGTTATTTACATTATGTAATTGAATTGAATAGATTTGGGCCATTTGGAGTCGAGTACTCGTGGCAATAACGTGGTCCCGGGTTGATTTTGAGCCGGTTCGAGGTAAGTGGCTTATCTAACCTTGTGTGGGGACCTTCCCCTTAGGATTGGTATGTTTTGTAATTGAAATGCCTTGTACGTGAGGTGACGAGTGCATACTTGTGCTAATTGTTGGAAATCCGATTTTCTTTAAGTAATTAGAAGTATATTTCCTTTCTTATTTCTATTACTTGCACTATTAAGCCTGTTGTTAGGTTAGGAAAGCATGTCTAAGTGGCTTAATTGCTTTATTTGCTCAACCTACCTTACCTGAATTCTGTGCAGCATGCTAGGCAAGAATCACTTGTTGCCTTAGTATGAAATAGTCATTTCTGTATATTTTCCTGTTGTTGCTGTGTATTTATTTTGGGACTACGGATGTGGGATTCCGGTAGCTTTGCCTGCACGGTTATATGGAACTACGGGAATGCACTCGGTAGATTCCTCCGGTACTGAGTATTTACATTTGGAACTACGGAACGGGATTTCGGTAGATCCTCGCGCATTAGGAGTTGGACTACAGGATGGGATCCTGGGAGATCCATTGGATATATACATATGGGACTACAGGACAGTATCCTGGGAGATCCCCGGTTGTTATTGTTGGTACTGAGCTATATTTCTTTTCTGTGCTTACCTTGTTTCTGTATAGTTATTGTTGTCCTGTACATCTTGTGTTATTTTACTACTGTACTTATTTGTACTGTTCTGTTCTATACTGTTGATCTTTATATTTTATTTAACCTCAGTAGGGCCCTGACCTTCCTCGTAACTACCTAACCGAGGTTAGGCTTGGCACTTACTGAGTACTGATGTGGTGTACTTATGCCCCTTCTGCGCATGTTTTTTATATGCAAATCCAGGTACTGCTACTCAAGCCTACCATCCTTGAGGGAGGCGACTGCTCTAAAGACTTCGAGGTACATCTGCCGCGTTCGCAGACCGAGGAGTCCCTTTATATTCTAGCTTTTAAACATTGCTTTTCTGTATTTTCTTCTTGTTAGATATTCTGGAGTTAGACTGTTAGATATTCCAAAGGCTTGTGTTTCCGTGAGTTTCCGATTTTTGGGATAGTGTACTTGGTTTTGAGAATGTTGTGTGGTATATGCCGAGCCGCATTATAACTATTGTTTCCATTCAGTTATTTTGATTTTTGATTCTCTCTTCTGCAAGTTTCGTTTAAGTTCCGCATTTGTTAGGCTTACCTAGTTGTAGAGACTAGGTGCCGTCATGACAGTTCACGGAGGGCGAACTGGGGTCGTGATAAGTTGGTATTAGAGCTCTAGGCTAATAGGAGTCATGGATCACAAGCCGGTTTATTAGAGTCTTGCTGATCGGTACGGAGACGTCTGTACTTATCTACGAGAGGCTATGTAACTATTAGGAAAATTCCACTTTATTTGATTCCTTGTCGTGCGATATTTTGACATCACAATTCTTAACTTCTGTCTTCTATTATCTCACAGATGGTGAGGACACGTGCTACCCGAAATGATCAGGCACCCGTGCCCCCTACTATAGCTGTCAGAGGCCGGGGTCGGGGTAGAGGCCGAAGACGTGCACATGGTGCAGCCAGAGCACTTGTGCGAGCTATCATCAAGGTACCGCTAGTAGTTCCAGCTGGAGTCCAAGCACCTGACACGCCTACTTCTACTACTACTCCAGCTCTTCAGGAGACTCTGGCACAGTTCATGAGCATGTACACCACTCTGGCTCAGGCAGGGTTGCTTCCCCTTGCTGCAGCTACATCTCAGGCTGGGGGAGGAGCACAGACTCCTTCCGCCCGCACTCCTGAGCAGCAATTACATGTTGAGCAGGTCCCTAAGATAATTCATGTACCACCTGTAGTGCCAGTTCAGCCCCAGGACAGGGTAGCGGCTTCGGAGGAGTAGCAACTGTGGCTTGAGATGTTCAAAAGGTACAAGCCTCCTTTATTCAGAGGTCTAGTATCGGAGGATGCTCTGGGATTTCTAGATGAGAGTTACCGCATTCTCCGTACCATGGGTATATCAAGATCGAGTGTGGTTTCCTTCACTACGTTGTAGCTTCGAAGAGACGCCTATGAGTGGTGGCGCACCTATGAGTTATATAGTCTGGATGAGGTTGGTTCACTGACTTGGACTCAGTTTTCAGATCTATTCCTAAGAGAGTATGTTCCTCATAGCCTTAAGGACGCATGGCGCACAGAGTTTGAGCATTTGCGCCAGTGTATTATGGTTGTCTCAGAGTATGATGTTTGTTACACCAGTTTGGCTAGGCATGCACCAGCCTTGGTTTCTATTGTTCGCGAGAGGGTTCACCAGTTTATTAAGGGCCTTATTCCCAGCATCAGGTCTAGCATGGCTCATGAGTTGGAGATGGATATTTCTTATCAGTACGTGGTGAGAATTGCTAGGAGGATTGAGGGTATGCATGCTAGGGAGAGAGAGGAGAGGGAGGCCAAGAGGTCTCGAGGGTCGAGACCATTCTCTAGTGCCCGTGCCCCAACAACAGGTCGTCATGGTAGGGTTTATATGAGTCGCCCTATTGATTCAGCTCTTCCAGCAGCTAGTGGTATCCCAGCTCCTCCTAGGCCTTAGGAGCCTTATTATGCACTAGTGATATCTAGTGCGCCACCTGCGCGGGGTGCTTTCAGAGGTTAGTCTAGCAGACCTGGCCCGAGCCAGTCACAGCCACCAGGTCCTCCTAGAGCTTGTTTTGAGTGTGGTGATACACGTTATATGGTAAGGGATTGCCCCAAATATGGGAGGGGTGCACCTCTACAAACTTCTCAAGGGGAGGTAGAGGTCGCCCTAGAGGGGGAGGCTAGTCCAGATACTATGCCATTCCTGCCCGTACCGAGGTTGTGCCTCCGATTCTATCATCACAGGTATTATACTAGTTTGTCACAGAGATGCGTGGGTTCTATTTGATCCAGGCTCCACTTACTCTTATGTGTCTTCTTATTTTGCTCCACATTTGGGTGTACCTTGGGATTCTTTGAGTTCCCCTATTTATGTTTCTACTCATATGGGAGATTCTCTTATTGTGGACCGCGTTTATCGGTCATGTCTGGTTGCTCTTAGTGGTTTTGAGACCAGAGCCAATTTATTGTTACTCAGCATGGTTGATTTTGATATTATCTTGGGCATGGACTGGTTGTCTCCCCATTATGATATTCTTGATTGTCACACCAAAATCGTGACGCTGGCTATGCCAGGTGTACCGTGTGTTGAGTGGAGGGGTACTTTGGATCACACTCCCAGTAGAGTTATGGTTGAGAAGAGGTATGACGCATATTTGGCTTATGTGAGATATGTCAGTATTGATACCCCTTTAGTTGATTCAGTCCCAGTAGTACGGGATTTTCCCAAAGTTTTTCCAGCTGATCTTCCGGGCATGCCGCCTGATAGATATATTTATTTTGGCATTGATCTGTTGCCGGGCACTCAACCCATTTCTATTCCTCCATATCATATGGCTCCTCCTAAGTTAAAGGATTTGAAGGATCAGTTACAGGAATTGCTTGATAAGGGTTTTATTCTGCCCAATGTATCACCTTGGGGTGCTCCTATCTTGTTTGTGAAGAAAAAAGATGGTTCTATGCGTATGAGTATTGATTATCGTCAGTTGAACAAGGTTACAGTGAAGAACCGTTATCCCTTGCCTCACATTGATGATCTGTTTGACCAGCTTCAGGGCACACGGGTGTTTCTAAGATTGATTTGCGCTCAGGTTACCATCAGTTGAAGATTCGGGAGCCAGATATCCCGAAGACTACTTTCAGGACTCGGTATGGTCATTACGAGTTCCTTGTTATGTCATTTGGGCTGACCAATGCCCCAGCAGCCTTTATGCATTTGATGCACAGTATGTTCTAGCCATATCTTGACTCTTTCGTCGTTGTCTTTATTGATGATACTCTGGTGTATTCTGGCCATATCTTGACTCATTCGTCATTGTCTTTATTGATGATATTCTAGTGTATTCCCAGAGTCGGGAAGATCATGAGCAGCACCTGAGGATTGTGCTTCAAACTCTAAGAGTGAAGAAGTTATATGCTAAGTTCTTGAAATGTGAGTTTTGGTTGGATTCAATGGCATTTTTAGGCCACATGGTATCGAGTGAGGGTATTCAGGTGGATCCGAAGAAGATAGAGGCCGTGCAGAGTTGGCCCAGACTATCCTCAGCTATAAAGATCCGTAGTTTCCTTGGTTTGGCGGGTTACTACCGTCATTTTGTTGAGGGGTTTTCATCGATTGCAGCCCCTATGACCAGACTGACCCAGAAGGGTGCTCTATTTTAGTGGATGGAAGAGTGTGAGGCGAGCTTTCAAAAGCTCAAGACAGCCTTGACTACAACCCTAGTTTTGATATTACCTATAGGTTTGGGGCCTTATACGGTCTATTGTAATGCTTCGAGGGTTGGCCTCGGAGTAGTGTTGATGCATGACAGTAGGGTGATTGCCTATGCATCTAGACAGATGAAGATATATTAGAAGAACTACCCTATTCACGACCTTTAGTTAGCTACCATTGTTCACGCCCTGAATATTTGGTGCCATTACTTATATGGTGTGCCTTGTGAGATTTATAGTGACCATCGGAGCTTGCAGCACATGTTCAAGCAAAAGGATCTAAATTTGTGCCAGAGGTGGTGGTTAGAGTTGCTGAAGGACTATGACATGACTATTTTGTATCACCCAAGTAAGGACAATATAGTGGCCGATGCTTTGAGTCGCCGGGCAGAGAGTTTGGGAAGTTTTTCTTATTTACCAGCATCGGAGAGGCCTATGGCGATGCATATCCAGGCCTTAGCTAGCCAGTTTGTGAGATTGGATCTTTTAGAGCCCAGTCGGGTTCTAACTTGCATGGTTTCTTGGTCTTCCTTATTTGATCGTATCAGAGAGCGACAATATGATGACCCTTATTTGCGTGTCCTCAAGGACAAGGTTCAGCACGGTGATGCCAGAGATGTGACTATTGGTGATGATGGGGTATTGAGGATGCAGGGTTGAATTTGTGTACCCAATGTTGATGGGCTTTGGGAGTTGATTCTGGAAGAGGCCCATAGCTCGTGGTATTCCATTCATCCAGGTGTCGTGGAGAGGTATCAGGATTTGAGGCAGCACTATTGATGGAGGTGGATGATGAAGGATATAGTTGGATTTGTAGCTTGGTGCCTCAATTGTCGGCAGGTGAAGTATAAGCACCAGAGAATGGGTGCGTTACTTCAGCAGATAGAGATTCGGAGTGGAATTGGGAGCAGATCACCATGGACTTTGTAGTTGAGCTCCCACAGACTTTGAGGAAGTTCGATACTATTTGGGTGATTGTGGATCGTTTGACCAAGTTTGCCCATTTCATTCATGTGTGTACTACTTATTCCTCAGAGCGGTTGTCGGAGATCTATATCCGGGAGATTGTTCGACTCTATGGTATTCCGATTTCCATCATTTCCGATAGAGGTACTTAGTTCACATCACAGTTCTGGAGAGTCGCTCAACATGAGTTGGGTACTCGGGTGGAGTTGAGTACAACATTTCACCCTCAGACGGACGGTCAGTCCGAGTGCACTATTTAGAATCTTGAGGATATGCTCTGTGCGTGTGTGATTGAGTTTGGAGGGTCTTGGGATCAGGTATTGTCATTGGCGGAGTTCGCTTACAACAACAGCTATCAGTCCAGCATTCAGATGGCACCGTATGAGGCTTTATATGGGAGACGATGTAGATCCCCGGTGGGTTGGTTTGAGTCGGGTGAGGCTAGATTGTTGGGCACAGACATGGTTCAGGATTCTTTGGAGAAGGTTAACTTGATTCAGAATAGACTCCGTACAGCCCAGTCCAGACAAAAGAGTTACGCGAACTGGAATGTTCGTGATGTTTCCTATATGGTTGGAGAGCGGTTTCTGCTTCAGGTTTCGCCTATGAAGGGCGTTATGAGATTTGGGAAGAAAGGAAAGTTTAGTCCTAGGTTTATTGTCCCTTTTTGAGATATTGAGGCGTGTTGGGGATATTGCTTATGAGCTTGCCTTACCTCCTAGCTTGGCCGGAGTTCATCAGGTATTCCATGTTTCGATTCTCATGAGGTATCACGGTGATCCATCGCACGTGTTGGATTTCAGTTCTGTCCAGTTGGACAAGGATCTATCTTATGTTGAGGAGCCAGTGGCAATATTGGACAGACAGGTTAGAAAATTGAGGTCAAAGAACATTGCATCAGTAAAGGTTTATTGGCAGGGCCATCCGGTCAAGGAGGCGACCTGGGAGACCAGCCGTTACCCTCATCTTTTCACTACTTTAGGTATGTCTCTATGCTCGTTCGAGGACAAATGAATGTTTAAGTGTAGGATGATGTGACGATCCGGACGGTCGTCTTAAGAATTAACGCCCTGATCCCCTATTAACTCCTTTCCCCGGGTTTAACTCTGCTATTTTGATTTGCTGGGATGTTTAGTTTCGAGTTTCATAGTGTTTTGGAACACTTAGTCCCTAAATAAGAGCTTAAGTTTTGAAAAGTTGACCGTAGTCGGAACATTGTGAATATGGCCTCAGAATGTAAATTAGATGGTTCCGTTAGCTCCGTTAGGTGATTTCGGGTTTGGGAGCATGTTCGGATTGTGTTTTGGAGGTCCGTAGCTAATTTAGGCTTGAAATGCCGAAAGTTGAATTTTTAAAGTTTTCGGTCCGATAGTGAGATTTTGATCCGAGGGTCAGAATGGAATTCCGGAAGTTGTAGTAGCTCCATAGTGTTGAATGTGACGTGTGTGCAAAATTTCAGGTCATTCAGACGAGGCTTGATAGACTTTTTGATCGAAAGCGTATTTTGAGAATTTTTGAGTTCTTAGGCTTAAATCCATGGTTAATTCGAGGTTTTGATGTTCTTTTAGGTGTTTTAAGGATTGGTACAAGTTTGGATAGTGGTTTGTGACTTGTTGGTGCCTTTAGTTGAGGTTCGGGAGGCCTCGGGATGAATTCGGATGGTTGACGAAAAGATTTTGGAGTTAGAGTTGCAGTTGCAGCTGCTGATTCTGTCATAACCACACCTGCGATTTGGGTTCCGCAGGTGCGGCGCTGCAGAAGCGGCTCAGAGGTCGCAGAAGTGGTTTGAGGCAAAAAGGGAGTCGACTGCAGATGCGGTCAGGTAAACGCATAAGCGGCACCGCATCTGCGGTAAGGTAGTCGTAGGTGCGAAAAGTCCTTCTTTAATGAAATGTCGCAGGTCCGACCTTGGCTTCGCAGATGCGGTCCCAGGGCCGCAAATGCAGAAATTGCTGCGCATAACATATAAATTCTTGCCTTCACAAAATTTAGCCACTTTTCATCTTTTTCAAAATTGGAAGAAGCTTGGGGAGCACTTTTCAAGAGGGATTTTCAGAGAAGCTCATTGGGGTAAGGTATTTGGTCCCTAAACTCGTTATTTATATGATTTTTATCAATTTAAGCATGAAAGATTAAGGAATATCAAGGGTAATTGGGGGGTTGGGGCTTGTCTAATTGGAGACCTTTGAGTGATGTTTGAGGGACAAATAGGGGTCCAATTTTGGTACTTTTGATATGACAGAACTCGTGAGAGTTTGAGAGTTCTGGAAATATAAATTTTACCCGATTCCGAGATTTGGGCCAGAGGGGCATTTTTGTCATTTTACATAATTTCGCATATTAGTTTAGAATTTAATTGTAGAATTAATTACTTGAGTGTTATTTACATTATGCAATTGAATTGAATAGATTTGGGCCATTTGGAGTCGAGTACTCGTGGCAAAAACATGGTCTCAGGTTGATTTTGAGTCGGTTCGAGGTAAGTGGCTTGTCTAACCTTGTGTAGGGGACCTTCCCCTTAGGATTGGTATGTTTGGTAATTGAAATGCCTTGTACGTGAGGTGACGAGTGCGTCCTTGTGCTAATTTTGGAAATCCGATTTTCTTTAAGTAGTTACTAGTATGTTTCCTTTCCTATTTATATTACTTGCACTATTAAGCCTGTTGTTAGCTTAGGAAAGAATGTCTAAGTGACTTAATTGCTTTATTTGCTCAACCTGCCTTACCTGAATTCTGTGCAGCATGCTAGGCTAGAATCACTTGTTGCCTTAATATGAAATATTGTCATTTCTGTATATTTTCCTGTTGCTACTGTGTATTTATTTTGGGACTACGGATGTGGGATTCCGGTAGCTCCCCCTTGTCTGTTTATTTTGGGAATACGGATGTGGGATTCTGGTAGATCCCCCTGCACAGTTATATGGAACTATGGGAATGCACCCGGTAGATTCCCCCAGTACTGGGTATTTACATTTGGGACTACGGAACGGGATTCCGGTAGATCCTCGTGCACTATGAGTTGGACTACAGGACGAGATCCCAGGAGATCCATTAGATATGTACATATGGGACTAAAGGACGGTATCTTGGGAGATCCCCGATTGTTATTGTTTGTACTGAGCTGTATTTCTTCTCCGTGCTTACCTTGTTTCAGTATATTTGTTGTTGTCCTGTACATCCTGTGTTATTTTACTTATGTACTTATTTATATTGTTTTGTTCTATACTGTTAATTTTTATATTTTATTTAACCTTAGTAGGGCCCTGACCTTCCTCGTCACTACCAAACCGAGGTTAGGCTTCGCACTTACTAAGTACCGTTGTGTACTTATGCCCCTTCTGCGCATATTTTCATGTGCAGATCCAGGTACCGCTACTCAGGCCTACCATCCTTGAGGGAGGCGACTGCTCTAGAGACTTCGAGGTACATCTGCCGCGTCTGACCGAGGAGTCCCTTTCTATTCTAGCTGTTAAACATTGCCCTTCTATATTTTCTTTCTTGTTAGATATTCTGTAGTTAGACTGTTAGATATTCCAAAGGCTTGTGTTTTCGTGAGCTTCCGGGTTTTGGCTTCTTTCTTGGTTTTGATAATGTTGTATGGTATATGCCGAGCAGAATTATAACTATTGTTTCCATTCAGTTATTTTGGTTTTTGATTATTTCTTCTGTAAGTTTCGTTTATGTTCTGCATTTGTTAGGCTTACCTAGTCGTAGAGACTAGGTGCCATCACGACAGTTCGTGGAGGGTGAACTGGGGTCGTGACATCAACCTCGAATTCAAGCCTATGAATTCCAAAACTTCCAAATTCCGCCTTCGATCAAAAAGTCTATCAAACCTCGTCCGAATGACCTGAAATTTTGCACACATGTCACAAATGACACAAAGGACCTACTCCAACTTCCGGAATTCCATTCCGACCCTTATATCAAAATGACCCCTATCAACCGGAAAACGCCAAAATTCCAATTTCGCCAATTCAAGCCTAAATCTACTCCGGACTTCTAAAACACATTCCGATCACACTCCTAAGTCCCAAATTACCTCCCGAAGCTATCTGAATCGTAAAAACCCAATTTTGAGGTCGTTAACTTACAAGTTAACCTCCGGTTGACTTTTCCAACTAAAAGACCAACTTAAAAGACTAAGTGTCTCATTTTTCTCTACAATCATTCCAAACCCGAGCCAATCAACTCGACACAACTTAAAAGAGCCGAACCATAAAAAATGAAGCAGAAATGGGGAAACGAGGCTAAAACTCTCGGAACGACCGATCAGGTTGTTACATTCTCCCCCACTTAAACATATGTTCATCCTCGAACGTGCCCAGAGTTGTTCCAATAGTCGACAAATCACTGTATAACCTTACCATGCTCATACTTGGGGGTGATCCCACGTCATCCTATCCCATATAAGTCTGGTAACACAACATAACTGAAATTTCACAATCAAACCTTGCCCATTAACCTTATAACCAGATTTCCACTTCCGAAATTATCTATAAGATCAGAATCTCACATCTATACTCTGAATAAGGCTGAACAATCTGTAACACACCATATCTGCAACCCTAGATGCAAACACAAGATATACCGCATAACTCAGACATTTGTAGCGATAACTTCCAATCACAACAGTTGCACACAACAACCGAATACCGATAATAAACCTCTTATCAATTAAGGTCTCATGCCAACACTTTCATATACTGCCAACGATAAAAGAAACACGCAGAATCATAATCATTTCTCATATCAACCATTCATGAAGCTCCCTCTCCTTTGGCAAGAACCATAGAAAATTTCTAAGCCGGATCCCGACATTATCCTTCCAACATGCTGAAATAGAATTTGATAGTATTCATTCTAGATCTTAATGACCTTACCTCATCCAACAAGACTACTCTAGTGACATGACACATCAATACAATCTTGATCCATAACCCGTGCGACCCGCGCACCAATAAGCAACAATCCAGATGTACTCAAATCATGGAAAAATGAGTCAAATGAGAGAGTTGTACCGCAAGCTCACCAATACCCTCACAACACGATGCTAAGAACCCATCACACACTGTAGAACCAGAACACACGAATCTAACCCAAAGAATCATACCTCCAAAAACTTTGCTGCAATGCACGATCCTATTCAAACACTGATCCACAAATCACCTCAAGTCACTATGCTCAAAATTAACAACCACGTGCAATTTAGTGTCTAGTACCAATAGGGAATCACCATAACTCTGGAGAGCAAATGACACAATGTCATACCAGTCCGCATGATCAATCATGCAACACCTAAATACCCGTCTCACTCAAACTCTGCTATAAAGACCAAATGGAACTGCACCATATGTGCATATAACCAACAAATCAAAACTCCTCATAACATAGAAGAGTAACTCATAGATCACCCCAGAACACGAATAAGCTCAACAAAAATTGAAAGGCACATCTCTCAACAATAGCAGTTTGGAGTCAACATATCTGACTTGATGCAGAACGCACATCCATATTGGCCTACCAATAGACCCCAAATCAACTCTAGTCACCCACAATAGATAAACAACTCTCTGGAAGTTCACAATGATTGAATCATAGCACATACTATCATCTGACTAGCTTGCCCACATCTTCATAGTCCACAACCACGAAACCACCTACTTACAAAAACTCTCGGTCTCCAAATCCAATATAACATACGAATCACCATTTCTGGTCTCAACTTCACCGCCTTAATATCCATATTTCTCTGATTACATGGTCATCCCACAAGGAATACTCCTGAAACTTTTCTGTGCCACAAGGAAAAATCTGAACTCCAGCAATTTATCAAACAAGAGAGCACTGTAATACCAATTAAGTATTCACAACTCAGACACATCGCCCTTTCTGAAGTGTATACCCTCATCAAGACACACCAATCAATGATCTCATTTATCTAGTCATCTGAGACTGTCCATGCTGCCTAAGAATTTATAACCTTCCTTCTAATACTGAACTGTGACCTTACACATGAAATCTCAACCCTACACAACATACTGCATATACCATGCCATCCTATGACAAATATGAGGACTTCATAATCAATTCCGAGCCACAAGCTACTACGTACTCAACTAGCCAAGAACTTTCCATTTGATACAATCTAGAAGAAAATAACTATATATCACATGCTCCTCACACCAGTAGAAAATATACATCCCTAACCATGGTAGAAACCATCAAGAGCTCTCCGAATCCCATTTGCACAAAACCAAATCGTCAGGACTGAATTCCTATAACTCAACCAAGTTACGCAGGCCATCAAAACCTGAGAGCATTGCTGCAAAATACTTGTAGAAAGTCATTACCTTATAAGCACCCTAAGAACTAATCATATCCTTTCCAATGCCGATCCGACCTACTACCAAGCTATCCCATCTATACAAGTTCCTTTTGAATTACCTTCAAATTAATAAGTTTCCTTGCTAGTACACCACTATCCTTAACTAAAACTTGCCCCACGAACTTTAACATAAAACCGCATCATCTAAGGCTCATAAGTTGTTGAATAATCTCTTAAATGTCCTTAGAAGTACCACATTCCAAATACTTACCATGATGAGACTTTTTACAAATCTAAAGCCATTACCTTCACCTTCCTGATACTGATATGCAGAATCCATAATTGATATAAGATACCACGAGTCCTGACACCCTCCAATGTAAATCATTTCTAGCCAAATACACATCTTGAAGATTCCCAATTACTACATGTAAATCTTGAATCCTTCAAAACCATTCTCGGGAGTCATCCGCTCTACTAAACCTTAATTAGACAGATCAAATGAACCGAACAATTTGTGCCTCATTAGTACAACAACACCAAAGTAAGTAACCCTACCTTAATGCAACCAAACAAATTCCTGCTCTATGTATCGTACATCTTTCACCAATAACAACTCAAGTCATCCTGTGATTTTTATACACCCATAATGCATGACGTAACCTTTATTTAAAATTTCTTTTAATCGAGCCATCCTCGATCTCAACCCATGTAAATCACAACTGATTCACCAGTATGCCTCAAACTGGAACCAACATAGCACGTAACCGTGCAATCAACTGATCAGTAGAAGACTCCCCCACTTAGCTCAAAGCCATAGATCAAAACGCATAATAACTTATAATGCCTATACTCTATTACTGCCATAATACCATAGTTAGATTAAACTAAATCCCTCATAAGCTCGTGCAACACAAACCATCTTGTACTTCAAATCTTCTACAAACCTCTCACTCACCCTCGTAATAGTCAAGTCCACTCTCATACACGATCCAAACTCAAATTGCATCACATATATATTACTGGTAAAAGAGGACTTACATCTTTTTATATCCTTCCACCATCATAAACATCACGCAATCACTGAATCTTCTTGAGTCTGAACTCATATCACAACATGAAATCTACTTCACTTCCCAAGTAGACAACGTGAAAAGATCCTTTGACACACCTACAACTCGGGGCTATATATCAAATCACGATGGAAATCAAGCACCAGATAGTCCTTGCTACCCGCAAACAGACCCTTCTCGTCTCATTTAAATCATATGAAAACATCTCAAACTCATATCATACTCATCACGTAGGTATCCAGTCATCACTTCCCCTAATAGGGGTACTATCGAACATATAAATCCAAAATCACACACTCACACAATTAACAACTCAGGGTTCAAGCTAAAGGCAAGGCTAGGCATCAAGTCCTCCAGACTGGCCCAACATCAACACACATAAATCATATCTCGTCCCTCCATCAGGGAATCACAAGCTGTCGATGCACAACTAATACCGAGTGCTCATGCGCGCACATGAATGAGTGGAAGGAATTTCAAGAGTTACATTTCAAGCTGAATCAATGACGCACGATAAGAATTCAAGAATGTGGGATTTCCAAAAGGTTCTGCAGCCTCCCGAGGATAAGTACAGACATCTCTGTATCAATCCGCAAGACTCTACTAAACCTGCTCATGACTCATCAGACCTATGTAACCTAGGCTCTAATACCAACTTGTCATGAACCTAAAACAGACCCGGTTGTGATGGCACCTATCGCAAAACTAGGTCAGTCGACACAATTTCTGAATCAACCTGTATTCAATAAAAGTCATTTTTAAGCCATTACTTAATCAATAATCGCATAATGTAAGTCTAAATGAATAGTGCGGAATAAATACATAAGCCCGACATCGGGGTGTCACAAGTCACGAGAAACTACTAAGGTCTGAATATAACGAAAAGTATGAAAATAAACTATAACAGGCAAAGGAAGATAAGAGGGAGAGAGCAGGGCTGCGAACGCTGGGCAGCTACCTTGCTAACTCCGATGACTGTGCCACTGAGCAATCAACACATGCTACCAGGTTCAGGAATACCTGGATCCGCACACAAGGTGTAGGGAGTAATGTGAGTACACCAACTCAGTAAGTAATAAAAGTAAATAAAGACTGAGCAATAAGAAATCACGTAAGCCACGTCATAACACCACAGTGGATACAATATATTTCTAAAATAGGATATAAATCAAATCATCTCGTTAAACTCCAATTTTGGTAAAATCCTTTTGGAAAATGTCTTTATAATAGGTTCAGTAGAGGTTCAATGTAATTTACAGTGAAAGTGATGAAAATCAAAACAGGCCCCTCAGGCAAAACATAGTTCGTATACAGTTCCTCGGGCACACAAGAATTTATAAACACCTCATAACTTAAAAATCTCAGTGGAAATAACAAAGACAAATTAGTGATTAAATTTCGAACATCTCGTAAAAACTCCAGTTTAAATGAAAGTTGTTTAAAACATTTGTTTAACATTTCCAATAGAGGCTCAGTATAAAGATGAGTGAAATCAGTTATTTAACCAACATAGTCAATGGAGACTCACTTTAGGGAGGCGTGAAAACATTAATTTCATCAACAAGCCCTTCGGGAAAAGCATCACTCGTATATGTGTATATATAGCCCTCGGGAAAGCCTCTCAGTTACTCATGACTCAACTCTCATCAATCAGCGCTCACACTCAGCACTCATGCTCCATAGGTACCTTATAATAACCGTTACGGTGTGCAGCTCGATCCATATATCGATGCGGCGTGCAGCCCGATCGATGTATATAGTCGACTGCACTCACTGGGGGTGTGCAGACTCCGGAGGGGCTCCTATAGCCCAAGTGCTATATCGCTGCGGCGTGCAACCCAATCCATATATTTTTTTTGGCGTGCAGCCCGATCCATAAATATATAATCCTCTCAACCAGCCCTCAGCCTCTCTAAGTCATTACCTCACAACCAGGCTCTTGGTCTCTCTCTCTCAGCCATAAACCTCACAAGCCACTCGGACTATCAGTAACACAGGACATTCAGCAAAAATATCATTTATAGCATCAAAACTGGGTAAATAAGGCCGAGTTATGAAATCAGTAAAACACAGCATGACTGAGTACAAATATTAAGTCAAAACAGTGAGAAATAGTAGTAAAAATCCCTTAAAAGTCCAAACAGTTGGCACGAGGCCCAAATATGGCATTCAGCTCAAAATATAATAATACTTTCCAAAACACAATAGTATCAAATAATTTTCAATCAAATACGCGACTTCATAGTCATACGGGACGGACCAAGTCACAATCCTCAACGGTGCATGACCCCACGCACGTCATCTAGCGTTTGTGTCACGTCAAAGTAGCATAATGATGTAAATTCCGGGGTTTCATAGCCTCAGAACAACATTTACAGTCATTAGTGTTACATCACATACTTTAATATTAGGATGAGTCGTAATAATCCATATGAGCTAAAAGGGATTAAGTCCATTCATGAGATTATAGAGGATTTGGTGACTATATTATTATAAGACCCCGTAAGTTTAACAACTTTGATATCGTTATATACATTTGATATGGTATTTTGAGTGTAATATTTTTGTAAAACAATTTTAAAAAAATGATTTTATATAGTTATTAATATTACTACTTTTGAATATGCTTTAAATTATAGACATATATAATATGAAAAAGGTTATGAGATTTTCTTTATTGTAAAGATAGAAATTATTTTTTCACAAGAAAAGAAGGTTATCTTTTTACCATTTTAAGGATTAAGCAAACGAAAATTTGGGTTCTTTATATGAGATTAGGAAAATTAGAAGTTGAAAAAATATGTGCATTTTTTTACATGGATGTTTTAATGAAATAATAGTATATGTATTGATTTTATATAGTATCACATGACCATAATAGTAAGGTTTATAAAGTGTATTAAAAATGAGTGGTATTTTAAGTAAATTGAGATAATTCTTAATTATGTGGGTAATTAGTTAATTATTAGTTAATGGGAGATTAAGTAGTTAATTAATAATGAGTGGATAATTAATTAGAATCTTGGATAAAGCCTTAAAAAGGCCTTAATGTGGCAGCCCCATATGGTCCATTAAGTGACTCATACACTTGGAAGTAAGGTGTCATATGGTTAGAGCTTACAACAAGATTTATACCACTCTTTAGCTTTCTTAACATGATGTACATAGTAATATTCACTTTCATTAGAAGATGCAAGCTATCACAACCCCAAATACCCGGTCGTGATGGCGCCTATCACATTACTAGGCAAGTCAACCCAAACCATTAACTACAACAAATTCATTTTATAAAATAATTTTCTAACACTGGTTTAAATACCAATTTTTTCATAATAAGTGTTTAAAACAACAAAATATAAGTGGAAGTCAAATAACTGACTGTCACAAGTCTAGAGCCTCTACTATATAACTGACTGTCTGAAACAACATAAGTCTAGAAAATGAGGAAAAGAACAAGATAAGAAGGAGAAAATGGGGTTGCGGATGCCAAGCAGCTATCTTGAAATCTCCGGCAACCTGTGGATCAACTGAGGACCCTCACTCTGTCACTCGGGTACCTGGATCTGCACACAAGGTGCAGGGAGTAACGTGAGTTAACCAACTCAGTAAGTAACTAAAGTAAATAATGTCTGAAAGCAGTGACGAGCAGTTAAAAATCATATAACTGAATAAACAACAGGATAACAGGTCAATTTCACACTTTAAAACTAGTTTCGTCGTAAAATTATAAATTTTAGTTTAAAAACTTGAAATCATATACTTAGAAATTTTCCAACAGAGGCTTATTTAAAAAGAAGAGTGAAATCATTAAAAACATCATAACTGGGCCCCTCGAGAAAGGTATCACTCAGAATATGGCCTCTCGGGCAGCCTCTCAGTCACTCGTGACTCACTCTCGTCACTCAGTACTCACTCTCAGCACTCAGGCTCATTAATATCTTATAATAATAGAAGTCATAGTAACTGCTGCGGCATGTAGCCCGATCCGTAATTGATAGCCGACTACGCTCACTGGGGGTTCACAGACTCTGGAGGGGCTTCTACAGCCCAAACATCATATCGTTACGGCGTGCAACCTGATTCAACATATATATCGTTGCGGCGTGCAGCCCAATCCATATAACTATATCACTGTGGCATGCAGACCGATCCATATATATATATCGCTGCGGCGTGCAGCTGATCCATATAAGTATCGTTGCGGCATGCAACCCGATCCATAATATATACATATAATATCCTCACTATTAGGTTCTCAACCTTTCTCAGTCATTAACCTCACAGCCTTTCGGGCACAATAATAGAAATTAGGGAACTCAGCCTAAACAGTCTTCACAATTAGAAGTGGAGCGATAAAACCAAATTTAAACTTTTAAACAGGTAAAGCATGACTGAGAATATGCTTTCAACAAATAAAGTGAGGAAAAATAGTAAAAATACCCCTAAGTGTATCAACAGGTGGGCACAAGGCCCCAAACATGGCATACAGCCCATAATACTGTATAAATGACTAAAGTACGGAATATCATAAGGTTTCAAATCACATACGCGACTCAATAGTCGGTACGGGACAGAATAAGTCACAGTCCCTATCGGTGCACGCCCACACGCTCGTCACCTAGCATGTGTGTCACCGCATTTATCAAAATAAGTCAAATATCGGGGTTTTGTACCCTCTGTTCTAGATTTACAATGGTTACTTACCTTAAACCGGTGAAAATGCTACTCTGTGACGCCTTTGCCCCTCGAATCTGCCTCCACTCGCGTCGAATCTATCCAAAATCAGAATCACGGCATCAAAATATGCTAAGGGAATAGAGCCCAAGCAAAAATAATCAAAATACGACATAAATCCCGAAATTACCAAAACTCGGCCCCCGGGCCCATGTCTCAGAATTCGATAATTTTTACATCAATAGATTCCTTATTTCCCCACGAGTTCATACATATCAAAAGTTCTGAAATCTGACCTCAAATGGTCCTTCAAATCCTCAATCAAAGGTCTAAGTTTCCAAGCCCTAGTTCTTCAACTTCTGGCTTAATTTCCATGACTATTTAGGTGGAATTTGCATTAGAATCGAGTTTTAAGTCCAAGAATCTTACCTCCAAGTGATTCCCCTTGAATCCTTCTTCAATACCCTTCAAAAAGCTTCAAAAACGACCAACAATGGAAGGAATAAACCCCAAAATTGAGGACAAGATGAGTATTTAAACCTTCCACCCATGCCTAAATTCCTTCATCGCGATCGCGGGACATCCTTTGCGATCGCGAAGCACAAATTCTCAGCTCCAAAAATTAACCCTATGCAAATGCGTAAAATCCCAAGGTGCACACAAGGTGCAGGGAGTAACGTAAGTTAACCAACTCAGTAAGTAACTAAAGTAAATAATGTCTGAAAGTAGTGACGAGCAGTTAAAAATCATATAACTGAATAAACAACAGGATAACAGGTCAATTTCACACTTTAAAACTAGTTTCGTCGTAAAATTATAAATTTCAGTTTAAAAACATAAAATCATATACTTAGCAATTTTCCAACAGAGGCTTATTTAAAAAGAAGAGTGAAATCATTAAAAACATCATAATTGGGCCCCTCGAGAAAGGTATCACTCAGAATATGGTCTCTCGGGCAGCCTCTCAGTCACTCGTGACTCACTCTCGTCACTCAGTACTCACTCTCAGCACTCAGGCTCATTAATATCTCATAATAATAGAAGTCATAGTAACTGCTGCGGCGTGTAGCCCGATCCGTAATTGATAGCCGACTACGCTCACTGGGGGTTCAAAGACTCTGGAGGGGCTTCTACAGCCCAAACATCATATCGTTACGGCGTGCAACCTGATTCAACATATATATCGTTGCGGCGTGCAGCCCAATCCATATAACTATATCACTGTGGCATGCAGACCGATCCATATATATATATCGCTGCGGCGTCCAGCCCGATCCATATAAGTATCGTTGCGGCATGCAACCCGATCCATAATATATACATATAATATCCTCACTATTAGGTTCTCAACCTTTCTCAGTCATTAACCTCACAGCCTCTCGGGCACAATAATAGAAATTAGGGAACTCAGCCTAAACAGTTTTCACAATTAGAAGTGGAGCGATAAAACCAAATTTAAACTTTTAAACAGGTAAAGCATGACTGAGGATATGCTTTCAACAAATAAAGTGAGGAAAAATAGTAAAAATGCCCCTAAGGGTATCAACAGGTGGGCACAAGGCCCCAAACATGGCATACAGCCCATAATACAGTATAAATGACTAAAGTACGGAATATCATAAGGTTTCAAATCACATACGCGACTCAATAGTCGGTATGGGATGGAATAAGTCACAGTCCCTATCGGTGCACGCCCACATGCTCGTCACCTAGCATGTGTGTCACTGCATTTATCAAAATAAGTCAAATATCGGGGTTTTGTACCCTCTGTTCTAGATTTACAATGGTTACTTACCTTAAACCGGTGAAAATGCTACTCTGCGACGCCTTTGCCCCTCGAATCTGCCTCCACTCGCATCGAATCTATCCAAAATCAGAATCACGGCATCAAAATATGCTAAGGGAATAGAGCCCAAGCGAAAATAATCAAAATACGACATAAATCCCGAAATTACCAAAACTCGACCCCCGGGCCCACGTCTCAGAATTCGATAATTTTTACATCAATAGATTCCTTATTTCCCCACGAGTTCATACATATCAAAAGTTCTGAAATCCGACCTCAAATGGTCCTTCAAATCCTCAATCAAAGGTCTAAGTTTCCAAGGCCTAGTTCTTCAACTTCTGGCTTAATTTCCATGATTATTTAGGTGGAATTTGCATTAGAATCGAGTTTTAAGTCCAAGAATCTTACCTCCAAGTGATTCCCCTTGAATCCTTCTTCAATACCCTTCAAAAATCTTCAAAAACGACCAACAATGGAAGGAATAAACCCCAAAATTGCGGACAAGATGAGTATTTAAACCTTCCGCCCATGCCTAAATTCCTTCATCACGATCGCGGGACATCCTTCGCGATCGCGAAACACAAATTCTTAGCTCCAAAAATTAACCCTATGCAAATGCGTAAAATCCCATGCGAACGCGATGCTCAGGCATATATCACTATGCGATCGCGGACTGGCTACCGCGTTCGCAATGAACAACTTCAAGCCAAGACCTCTGGTCCACTTAACTCACGCGAATGCGACCCACTCCACGCGTTCGCGATCAACAATGCCTTCACCTTATGCTATCGCATCCCTAGCTTCACGAATGCACTGAGCAAACTGGACTGCCCCCACAACAGCTCTATGCGATCGCGATACCCCCTAGGCGATCGCGAAGAGTAAAAACTCTACAACAACTGAACTCCAAAATCTGCAACTCTCCAAGGTATGAAATGGTCCGCTTGACCATCCGAAACTCACCCGAGGCCCCCGGGACCTCAACCAAAGTCACCAACATATCCCAAAACCTTATTCAAACTTGTACCCATCTTCAAAACACCTCAAATAACATCAAATCGACCAAAACATATCGGATTCAAGCCTAAGTTTCCAAAAACTTCTAAATTCCGCTTTTAATCAAAACCCTGACCAAACCACGTCCGAATGACCTGAAATTTTGCACACAAGTCCCAAATGACACAACGGAACTAATGAAACTCTCGGAATTCCATTCCGACCCGTATATCAAAATCTCACCTATCAACCGAAAATTACTAAAAATCTGATTTCCCCAATCCAAGCCTAAATCTACTCCGAACCTCCAAAACTCATTCCGATCACGCTCTTAAGTCCGAAATCACCTCCCGAAGCTAACCGAACCATCAGAACTCACATCCTATCCCTCTAACATACAAGTCAACATCCAATTAACTTTTCCAACTTAAACTTACTCTTAAGAGACTAAGTGTCTCAAACCTTACCAGATCCTTTCCGAACTCGATCCGACCGACCTGATACCACATAACACGGATAAACAAAGCATAAAGAAGTAGAAATGGGGAAAATGGAGCGGTAACTCATGAGACGACTGGACGGGTCGTCACATCCTCCCCAATTTTAACAAACGTTCTTCCTCGAACGAGTCAAGAAAATACCTGAATCTTCAAATAGGTGAGGATATCTATTCTACATCTCCCGCTCGGTCTCCCAGGTAGCCTCCTCCACGGGTTGACCTCTCCACTGCACTTTCACTGAAGCTATATCCTTTGATCTCAACTTTCGAACCTAACGACCCAAAATAGCTACTGGCTCCACATCATAAATTAAATCATCATCCAACTGAACTGTGGTGAAATCCAAAACATGAGACGGATCTCCAATATGCTTCCGGTGCATAGAAACATGAAATACCTGATGCACACTCGACAAGCTGTGTGGAAAAGCAAGCTAATAAGCCATATCCCCAATCCTCCGTTGCACCTCAAAAATGCCCAATGAACTGAGGACTCAATTTCCCTTTCTTCCTAAATCTCATAATACCCTTCATGGGTGAAACCTTCAACAGAACCTTCTCGCCAACCATGTAGGACACATCCCGAACCTTCCTATTAGCATAGCTCTTCTGTCTCGATTGCGCTGTACAAATCCTCTCCTGAATCACCTTCACCTTTTCTAAAGCATCCTGCACCAGGTCTGTCCCCAATAGCCTAGCCTCACCGGGCTCGAACCAAGCAACTGGAGATCAACACCGTCTCCCATACAAAGCCCCATACGGAGCCATTTGAATACTCGACTGGTAGTTGTTGTTATAAGAAAACTCTGCAAGCGGTAGAAACTCATCTCATGACCCTCCAAAATCAATGACACAAGCATGTAACATGTCCTCCAATATCTGAATAGTGCGCTTGGACTGTCCGTCCGTCTAAGGGTGAAAAGCTATGCTCAACTCAACCTAAGTACCCAAGTCTCGCTGCACAGACCTCCAAAACTGCGAAGTATACTTAGTGTCCCTATCTGAAATGATGGAAACTGGGACACCATGCAACCGAACAATCTCCTAAATATAGATCTCTGCCAACCGCTCTAAAGAATAAGTAGTACATACAGGAATGAAGTGTGCGGACTTGGTCAGCCGATCTATAATCACCCAAATTGCATCGAACTTTCTCAAAGTCCGTGGAAGTCCAACACAAAGTCCATAGTGATCCTCTCCCACTTCCACTTGGGAATATACATCTGCTGCAGCAAGCCACCCGATCTCTGATGCTCATATTTCACGTGTTGACAATTGAGACACCGAGCTACAAATCTCACAATGTCTTTCTTCATTCTTTTCCACTAATAATATTGCCTAAGCCTGATACATCTTTGCGGCACCCATATGAATGGAATACCGCGAGCTATGGGCCTCTTCCAGGATCAACTCCCGAAGCCCATCTACATTGGGCACGCAAATCTGGCCCTACATCCTCAACACCCCATCATCACCTATAGTCACATCACTGGCATCATCATGTTGAACTCTATCCATAAGGACAAGCAAATGCGGATTATCATACTGGCGCTCTCTGATGCGATCATAAAAGGAAGACTGAGAAACCACATAAGCCAAAACCCGATTGGGCTCCAAAACATCTAACCTCATGAACCGATTGGCCAAGGCCTGGACATCAACCGCAAGAGGTCTCTCCCCAACTGGAATATATGCCAAACTCCCCATACTCACTGCCTTTCGTCTTGAAGCATCGGCCACCACATTGTCCTTCCTCGGATGGTACAATATAGTGATATCATAATCCTTATGCAACTCCAACCACCTCCGCTACCTCAAATTAAGATCCTTCTGTTTGAACAAGTACTGGAGGCTACAATAATCAGTAAACACCTCACAAGACACACCATACAAGTAATGCCTCCAAATCTTCAATGCGTGAACTATGGCAGCCAACTCCAAATCATGAACGGGGTAGTTCTTTTCATGGGGCTTAAATTGACGAGAAGCATAAGCAATAACTCTACCCTCCTGCATCAACATACAACCAATACCAACTCTAGAAGCATCACAATACACAGTATATGAACCTGAAGCTGATGGCAAAACTAACATTGGAGCTGTGGTCAAAGATGTCTTGAGCTTCTAAAAGCTCTCCTTGAACTCGTCTGACCATACAAATGAAGCACCCTTCTGAGTCAACTTGGTCAAGGGTGATGCAATAGATGAGAATCCCTGAACAAACCTCAATAATAGCCTACCAACCCAAGAAAGTTGCGAATCTCTGTGGTTGAGGACAGTTTGGGCCAACTCTTAACCGCCTATATCTTCTTTGGATCAACCTGAATACCCTCGTTTGACACCACGTTCCCCAAGAAATCCACTGAACTAAGCCAAAACTCACACTTTGGAGAATTTTGCATAAAGCTTCTCCTTCCTCAATCTCTGCAACACAACTCTCAAATGCTCCGCGTGCTCCTCCTGACTACGCGAATACTCCAAAATATCATCAATGAAGACTATGACAAATGAATCAAGATAAGGTCGGAACATGTTATTCATCAAATGCATGAATGATGCTAGGGCATTGGTCAGCCCAAACAATATTACCAAGAACTCATACTGACCATATCGGGTCCTGAAAGCTGTCTTAAGAATATCCGAGTCCCTGATCTTCAACTAGTGATAACCCGAACGGAGATCAATCTTGGAAAACACTCTCGCTCCCTGAAGCTAGTCGAATAAATCATCAATGCGAGGCAAAGGATACTTGTTCTTAGTTGTTACTTTGTTCAATCGCCTATAATCAATGCACATCCTCATAGTGCCATCCTTCTTCTTTACAAATAGAACCGGCGCATCCCAATGTGATACACTAGGCCGAATGAACCCCTTATCGAGGAGTTTCTGAAGCTGTTATTTTAACTCTTTCAACTCTGATGGTGCCATACGATACGACGGGATAGAAATGGGCTGAGTGCCCGGCACCAGGTCAATATCAAAATCAACGTCCCTGCCCGGTGTCATGCCCGACAAGTCTGCAGGAAACACATCGGGAAAATCCTTCACAACTGGAACAGAATCAATACTGGGAGTCTCAGCTCTAACATCCCTCATAAAAGCTAGATACGAAAGACATCCCTTCCCAACTATACGCTGGGCCTTCAAGAATGAGATCACTCTACTAGAAACATAATCTGTTAAACCTCGTCACTCAATCTGTCACACACCCGGTATAGCTAATGTGGCTGTCTTGGCATGACAGTCCAAAATAGCACGACACGAAGATAACCAGTCCATGCCCAAAATGATATCAAAATCCACCATACACAATAATAAAAGATCCACTCGGGTCTCCAAACCCCCAATAGTCACCACACATGACCGGTACACATGGTCTACAACAACAGTATCGCCCACTAGAGTAGATACATGAACAGGCGAAACAAGAGACTCAAAATGCGTATCCAGATAACGGGCAAAGTATGATGACACATAAGAAAAGGTGGAACCGGGATCAAATAATACAGACGCATCTCTATGGCAGACTGAAACAATACCTGAAATCACGGCATCTGAAGCAGCAATATATGGTCTACTTGGAAGAGCATAGAAATGGGCATGACCACCACCTGATCTACCTCCCCCTCTAGGGCGACCCCTAGATGACTGACCTCCACCCGTAGTTGGCTGGGAGGGTGGTGAAGTAACTGGAGCAGAAGTCGAGGGCTGACCCCTCTACTGAGACTGACCATCATGAAGATGAGGACACTGCCTCCTCATATGCCCAAACTCTCCATACTCATAACAACTCCCCGGTGCTGGAGATAGGGACTGAAGGGAACCCCTAGCACCGGAATGACCAGTAAAAGGACCTGGCATGGAAGAACCCTGAGCTGATGGAGCACGGGATGAACTCTAGGCTGGAAGGGCACTAAGTGATGAGTGGCCTTGATGAAAATGGTGAGAACCATGACCCGATGATGCCCCACAGTAACTTGGGCGAGCTGAGTGAGCCTGTCTGAATGGGCGGCCTCTGCCCTGCTAGAACTGGCCCCTTAAAGGAGCACCACTAAAGCTACTAGATCCCCGAGGCCTTTATTCCTTCCTCTCCTTTCGCTCCTGGCGGCGAACCGACTCAATCTCACGGGCAATGTCAATAACCTCCTCGAAAGTAGCACCTTTCACCCTCTCCCTAGTCATGAGAATCCGAAGCAGATATGTGAGACCATCAACAAACCTCATAATCCTCTCTCGATCTATGGGAACCAACCAAACCGCATGACGAACTAACTCGGAGAACCGCATCTCATACTACGTCATAGTAATCTCTCCCAGACACAACTGCTCAAACTGCCTGTGCAACTCCTCTCGGCGAGACTGTGGCACATACTTCTCCAGAAAGAGAATAGAGAACTGTTGTATGAAGCAAACCTCTCTAGTCCCCGTTGTATGAAGCTACACCACTGGTCGCTAGAATCCCCATTGTATGAAGCATCCTCTAGCACTTATCTAATAAACCCTGGGCATCCTCGCCCTCTGCACCGCTAAAAGTTGGAGGCTTGAGTCTACCAAACCTCTCTAGTCAATGCTGCTCATCGCCCGGCATAACTAGTACCATAAACTCCTGAGCTGGTGCAACCGGCTGGCTGGAGGTGCCCCCGGTGTCTGGAGTCCCTACACAACTTGCTCAGGTGTGCGAGCAATGGGAGTCTGGGTGCCTGCCCCGGTCTAAGAAGTAGCTGCGGTCGTAGTAGCTAAAACCGCCTGAGCCAAACCGGTACACACTGATAAGATCTGAGCTAAAGCCTCCTAAAGGCCTGAAATCACAATGGGCATAGTTGGTGCCTGAGTTGTTGTTGTTGTAGCGTCCACAACTGGGACCTAATCCTGAACTGGGCAACTGGTGGATCTGCAAGTGCTGCCCTAGCTGCTTGCCTCTACCGCATCCACGGCCTCTGGTGGACCCAGCTGGTGGTGCTAGCGGTCGTCCATCCTGCTCGGTAGCACGTTTCCTCCCCATCTATGAGAGAATGTAATAACAGAAGTTAAATATTTGGATCAATAGATTCGCACGACAAGAATTTCAAGAATATGAAGTTTTTCCTAAAGGTTCTGCAGCCTCTCGAGGATAAATACAGACGTCTCCGTACCGATCTACGAGACTCTACTAAACCGTCTCATGACTCACGAGACTTATGTAACCTAAGCCCTGATACCAACTTGTCATGACCCCAAATACCCGGTCGTGATGGTGCCTACCACATTACTAGTCAAGCCAACCCAAACCATTAACTACAACAAATTCATTTTATAAAACCATTTTCTAACACTGGTTTAAACACCAATTTTTCTATAATAAGTGTTTAAAACAACAAAATATAAGCAAAAGTCAAATAAACATGAACTACACAGCCCCAAATATCTGGTGTCACAAGTCTAGAGCCTCTACTACATAACTGACTGTCTGATACAACATAAGTCTAGAAAATGAGGAAAAGAACAAGATAAGAAGGAGAAAATGGGGTTGCGGATGCCAAGCAACTATCTTGAAATCTCCGACAACCTCTGGATCAACTGAGGACCCTCACTCTGTCACTCGGGTACCTGTATCTGCACACAAGGTGCAGGGAGTAACGTGAGTTAACCAACTTAGTAAGTAACTAAAGTAAATAATGTCTGAAAGCAGTGACGAGTAGTTAAAAATCATATAACTGAATAAACAACAGGATAACAGGTCAATTTCACACTTTAAAACCAGTTTCGTCGTAAAATTATAAATTTCAGTTTAAAAACTTGAAATCATATACTTAGCAATTTTCCAACAGAGGCTTATTTAAAAAAAAGAGTGAAATCATTAAAAACATCATAACTGGCCCCTCGGGCAAGGTATCACTCAGAACATGGCCTCTCGAGCAGCCTTTCAATCACTCGTGACTCACTCTCATCACTCATTACTCACTCTCAGCACTCAGGCTCATTAATATCTCATAATAATATAAGTCATAGTTGTTGCGGCGTGCAGCACGATTCGTAATTTATAGTTGACTACGCTCAATGGGGGTGTACAGACGCCGGAAGGGCTCCTATAGCCCAAGCGTTATACCACTGCGGCGTGCAGCTCGATCCAATATATATATCGTTGCGGCGTGCAGCTTGATCCATATAAGTATCGTTGCGGCGTGCAGCGCGATCCACAATATATACATATAATATCCTCACTATTAGGTTCTCAACCTCTCTCAGTCATTAACCTCACAGCCTCTCGGGCACAACAATAGAAATTAGGGAACTCAGCCCAAACAGTCTTCACAATTAGAAGTGGAGTGATAAAAGTAGTTTTAAACTTTTAAATAGGTAAAGAATGACTGAGGATATGCTTTCAACAAATAAAGTGAGGAAAAACAGTAAAATGCCCGTAAGGGTATTAACAGGTCGCATAAGGCCCTGAACATGGCATACAACCCATAATACAGTATAAATGACTAAAATATGGAATATAATAAGGTTTCAAATCAAATACGCGGCTCAATAGTCGCTACGGGACGGACCAAGTCACAAACCCTATCGGTGCACGCCCACACGCTCGTCACCGCATTGATCAAAACAAGTCAAATACCGGGTTTTTGTACTCTCAGTTCCAGATTTACAATGGTTACTTACCTCAAACTGGTGAAAATGCTACTGTGCGACGCCTTTTCCTTTCGAATCGGCCAGCACTCACGTCGAATCTATCCAAAATCAGAATCACGGCGTCAAAATATGCTAAGGGAACGAAGCCCAAGCAAAAATAATCAAAATACGACACAAATCCCGAAATTACCAAAACCCGACCCCCAGGCCCATATCTAGGAATTCGATAATTTTTACATCAATAGATTCCTTATCTCCCCACAAGTTCATATATATCAAAAGTTCTGAAATCCAAACACAAATGGTCCTTCAAATCCTCAATCAAAGGTCTATGTTTCCAAGACCTAGTTCTTCAATTGTTGGCTTAATTCCATTATTATTTAGGTGGAATTCACATTAGAATCGAGTTTTAATTCCAAGAATCTTACCTCCAAGTGATTCCCCTTGAATCCCTCTTCAATCCCCTTCAAAAAGCTCCAAAAACGATTAACAATGGAAGGAGTAAACCCTAAAATCGCGGACAAGACGAGTATTTAAACCTTCTGCCCAGGCCTAAATTCCTTCATCGTGATCGCAGGACATCATTCGCAATCGCGAAGAACAAATTATCAACTCCCAAAATTAACCCTATGTGAACGCCTAAAATCCCATGCGAATGAGATGCTCAGGCATCTAACACTACGCGATCGCGGACTAGCTACCGCGTTCGCAATGAAAAACTTCAAGCCAAGACCCCTGGTCCACTTAACTCTATGCGAACGCGACCCACTCCACGCGTTCGCGATCAACAATGGCTTCACCTTATGTGATCGCATCCCCAGCTTCGCGAACGCACTGAGCAAACTGGACTGCCCCCACAATAGCTCTATGCGATTGCGACACTCCCTACGCGATCGCGACACCCCCTACGCGATCGCGAAGAGTAAAAACTCTGCAACAGCTGAACTCCAAAATCTACAACTCTCCAAGGTATGAAATGGTCCGATTGACCATCCGAAACTCACCCGAGGCCCACGAGACATCAACCAAAGTCACCAACATATCCCAAAACCTTATTCAAACTTATACCAATCTTCAAAACACCCCAAACAATATCAAATCGACCAAAACACATCAGATTCAAGGCTAAGTTTCCAAAAACTTCTAAATTCCGCATCAAAAACTTGACCAAACCATGTCCAAATGACCTGAAATTTTTCACACACATCCCAAATGACACAACGGAACTACTACAACTCTCGGAATTCCATTTCGACCTATATATCAAAATCTCACCTATCAACCAGAAATAGCCAAAAATTCGATTTCGCCAATTCAAGCCTAAATCTATTCCGAACCTCCAAAACTTATTCTGATCATGCTCCTAAGTCCCAAATCACCTCTAGAAGCTAATCGAACCATCATAACTCACATCCCAGCCCTCTAATATACAAGTCAACATCCGGTTGACTTTTCCAACTTAAACTTACTCTAAAGAGACTAAGTTACTCAAACCTTATCAGATTCTTTCCGAACTCAATCTGACTTACCCGATACCACATAACATGGATAAACAAAGCATAAAGAAGCATAAATGGAGAAAACGGAGCGGTAACTCATGAAACGACTAGCCGGGTCATCACACAAGCTAATCTTTGCTTATTCCCCCTTAGTTAGGTATTTTGATTTACAATCAGGCATCCTTGTGAATTTGAAGTCTTAGGTTCTATTAATTATTCTTGACTTTGGATCATATTTTGGTTAATGTGAGAGGAGATGAATTTCCTATCAAAATACTAGGAATGGCATGAAATCTCTAATGCTTGTTGTTACTTATACAATGGAGTAATTCTTTTGAAAAGTATAGACACTGATATAAATAGCACACCAAAAATGACAAAAGTTGCTAACTTGTGGCCTTCAAATTCAAGCTATGTAGAGTCTTTCTACTTCAAAACATCTGGCAGTTAGTATCATATAACCCATAATCTACATTGTGGGAGAATTCTAAATATTATTGATATTAATGATGGTGTTGAAGTAAGGCATAGAGGGCTTGTACATAAGCACATTTGATGTTCTTCCCTATTGATATTGATGACAGTGCAATCTTTCTCAAGAATATCATATGGATTTTTCCTACTCCGATCCTACCATCATGTATTTGGTCGTAATTATTTTGTGTTAGACGGATTGTCAAGATAATCAACTCAGGTATTTAAGGCTATCCCTTCTTTCTTTTGGCATGATCCAAGTAATGATACGTAAATGTAATGTTATTCCATAAGTGATTCTACTCTTAGCAGTTAAGAATGCCTATGTTATTCATTCCGGTAAAGTTCTATTCAAGCATATCTACGTATATCCCTAGTCCCTATTGAAGTATATGATATAGAACTTGTGTTACAAATGTATGTGTTGGGATTTGTTCATAAATATAGTTTTTATAGTTTATCTAAACAAGAGGTGATTATATGCATAGAATGAACAAATATAACATGATTATTTGTATTATTAGATTTACACTATTGTGTTATTACATGATATTTAATAGTAAAGTAGTCATATTATGATCAACAATTGATTGTAGAAACATATTAATATTATAGTTTGCGGTTGTTTGTGACAAGTTACACTTGGAAATTGATTATGAAATAAAATAAAATGAATTATAATATAGTATATATTGTTACAACAAAAAATACTATAAAATATCAATTTGATTATATTATATCGTTAGATTGGCGTATATTGATTTTGAAGTAAGGATTCATGCGTAATAAAGGTTTATAATGCATTTTTATTTAGTTGTATAAGTAGTTTGATGTTGTGATATGTATTATTGGATAAATACTATGATGAAACTCATTAAACTTAATGTAATACAATTACCACATATTGTCACTGATAGTTGCACTGTTAACAATGGCTATCTTGACCACTTTTGGGTTACTAACATAAAAGATATACGATTGTGTATATAATTTAATATAGTATAATTATAATGTGTTAAGGTTGTATGAGATTAATAGAATTTGGTATTTTGTGGTGTAGTTTTAGATAATTGATTTTGATCAATTGTGATAGTAGATAATGATGTGTAATAAGTAATAGTATTAATGTTATGTTATAAATATGATTAAAATGTTGAATGAAGTTGTGTATGGTATATGATGGAGAAGTTAATATTTATAATATATTGATACATGTACATGCATCTTCATGTATTTACCACCGTGCTACGGCCGGTTGGGCAGTTACCACCTGTTGGTCAGTTACGTTACCGCTGGTTGGGCAGACATTCATATTAATTTACCACCAAGCTACGGCCAGTTGGGCAGTTACACATTCACCACCGAGCTACGGCCGGTTGGGTAGTTACATATTTACCACCGAGCTATGGCCGGTCAGGCAGTCATGCATTTACAACCGCGCTACGGCTGGTCGGGCAGTTATCACTGATCAGTCGGATAGTCATGCATCATACGATACGAATAGTAGTCTCAAAGAGAAGCATTATATATGTAAGTATGAATATATGGTGGCACTTCAGAGATGCAGGTTGATTCTTATATGGCTTTAATTAATGTTGACTTACTGTTATATTTCAGTTCTGCCTTACATACTCAGTACATTATTCGTACTGACGTCCTTTTGTTGGGGACGCTGCATTCATGCCTGCAGGTATAGATAATCAGTTTGACGAGCCCTCATCATTGACGAGATTGGCATTCAGTGAAAGATCGGTAAGACTCCATCTCATTCAGAGTGCATCCAAGTCTATGAGTCATCATGTCAGAGCTTTGCTACAAACTTATGGGTAGGCCGGTACCCTTTCCCATTTGATGTCAAGCTATCTTAGAGGCTTTGTAGACAGAGGTTCATTTTGTACAGTATATCAGAGGCCTTGACGGCCCAGATGTATTAATGATTTAAGAAAAATAGTTCAGTGATACAGTGTTGTCCACATATAGTTATACATTATGAGTTGTGGCCATGTTGGCCCATGATAATTACAAAAGAAATGAATGAGTTACAGAGTGGTTCGCTCGGGCCAGTGCGACACCAGGTGCCAGCCACGCCTCCCCAGGTTTGGGCGTGACAAAGTGATATCAGAGCGGGTCGTGTCCTAGGAAGTCTATAAAGCCGTGCCTAGTAGAGTCTCACTTATTGGTGTGTTGCATCACATTTATAATTGAGATGCTATAGGGAATTTAGGAAATGTTACCTTTCTTTGTTTCCAAATCGTGCCATAGAGCTAAGTCGTAAGAAGTCAGTATAAAGCTTCCACTGAATTTTGTCTGGACTAGAGGTGCTATCACAATATAACTTTAAGGCGTAGATGTAATTCTACTTATGTGGAAAGGAGGTTATAAAAGAAACCGAAGATACGATGCGAGATTTAAAGGTAAGTAAGGTAAAGATGCAGAAGATACGAGATACTAAAGTATAAAAGGTGTGAATTGTCCGTACTTCAAATAGAGGTTGGGTTTTAGTTTAAGTTTACAGAGGAGACTTTGGCAAAAAAAATTTAAGTTTCTAAAAGTTAATATTCGAGGACAAATGTTTCTAAAGGGGGGAAAGATGTTACATCCCATACTTTAATATTAGGATGAGTCGTAGTAATCCATATGAGCTTGAAGGGATTAAGATCATTCATGAGATTATAGAGGATTTGTGACTATATTATTATAAGACCTTGTAAGTTTAACAACATTCGTTATATATATTTGATATGGTATTTTGAGTGGTACATTTTTGAAAAAAAACGGTTTGAAAAAAATATAATTTTATATAGTTATTAATATACACATAAATAATATGAGAAAGGTTATGAGATTTTCTTTATTGCAAAGATAGAAATTACTTTTTTCACAAGAAAAGAAGATTATCATTTTACCATTTTAAGGATTATGCAAACGAAAATTTGGGTTCTTTATAAGAGATTAGAAAAATTAGAAGTTGAGAAAATATGTGCATTTTCTTTACATGGATGTTTTAATGAAATAATAGTATATGTATTAATTTTATATAGTACCACATGACCATAATAGTAATGTTTATAAAGTATGTTAAAAGTGAGTGGTATTTTAAGTAAATTGAGATAGTTCTTAATTATGTGGGTAATTAGTTAATTATTAGTTAATGGAAAATTAAGTAGTTAATTAATAATGAGTGGATAATTAATTAGAATCTTGGATAAATCCTTAAAAAAGGCCTTAACGTGGCAACCCCACATGGTCCATTAAGTGACTCATACACTAGGAAGCAAGGTGTCATATGGTTAGAGCTTACAATAAGATTTATACCACTCTTTAGCTTTCTTAACATGATGTACATAGTAATATTCACTATTATCAGAAGATGCAAGCTAATCTTTGCTTATTCCCCCTTAGGTATTTTGATTTACAATCAGTCATCCTTATGAATTTGATGTCTTAGGTTCTATTACTTATTCTTGACTTTGGATCATATTTTGGTTAATGTGAGAGAAGATGAATTCCCTATCAAAATATTAGGAATGGCGTGAAATCTCTAATGCCTGTTGTTACTTCTACAGTGGATTAATTCTTTTGAAAAGTATAGACACTGATACAAATAGCACCCCAAAAAGGACAAAAGTTGCTAACTTGTGGCCTTCAAATTCAAGCTATGTAGAGTCTTTCTACTACAAAACCTCTAGCGGTTAGTATCATATAACATATAAGCTATATTGTGGGAGAGTTCTAAATATTACTGATATTGATGACGGTGTTGAAGTAAGGCATGGAGGGCTTGGACTTAAGCATATTTGATGTTCTTCCCTATTGATATTGATGACGGTGCAATCTTTCTCAAGAATATTATACGGATTTTTCCTTTTCCGATCGTACCATCACGTGTTTGGTCGTAATTAATTTGTGTTTGAGGGATTGTCAGGAGAATCAACTCAGGTATGTTAAGGCTATCCCTTCTTTCTTTTGGCATGATCCAAGTAACGATACGTAAACGTAATGGTATTCCATAAGTGATTCTACTCTTACCAGTTAAGAATCCCTATGTTATTCATTCCGGTAAAGTGCTATTCAAGCATGTCTACGTATGTCCCTAGTCCCTATTGAGGTATATGATAGAGAACTTGTGTTACAAATGTATGTGTTGGGTTGTGATGACCCAAAAATGTCATCTTTAAATTAAATAATTATCTTAGTATTTTAAGATCTTGAAAAGCGCTATCAGTAATTTATCGACTTGCGTGCATAGTATGTATAATTTTCGTAAGGTTTTTATGTGAAAATGGATTAAATTGTGAGTTAGAGCTTTAAAAAAATCAACTGAGTTGACTTCTGTCAACATTTTGAGCAAACGAACCCGGATCTGAGTTTTGTCCATTCCGGTAGTTTCGTGTCGTGATTTGGGACTTGGTCATATGTCCGAAATCGAATTCGGAGGTTCCTAGATCAAATTATCGGCATTTAGCGAAATCTAAAAATCTAATGCTAAAGATTTCTTAAATTTGACCGGAGATTTGACTTTTGAGCAACCGACCCCAGATTAGATTTTTGATGATTCCAATAGCTTCGTATGGTGATTTTGAACTTAGGCGCATGTTCGGATTTGGATTTGGAAGTCTGTAGGATAATTTGGTGCATTTTGGCAAAAGTTGGAAAATAGAAAATTTTTGGAAAAGTTTGACCGAGGATTGACTTTTTGATATCGGGGTCGGAATCTAGTTTTGAAAATTTTCATAGCTTCGTTCTGTCATTTATGACTTGTGTACAAAATTTAAAGTCAATCGGACTTGATTTTGGTAGGTTTTTGCATCGAATATAGAAGTTGGACATTCCTAGTTTCATTAGGCTCGAATTGGGTTGTAATTCACGGTTTTAGCATTATTTGATGTGATTTGAGGTTTCGACTAAGTTCCTATGATGTTTTAGGACTAGTTGATGCATTTTGTTGAAGTCCCGAGGGCCTCGAGTGGGTTTTAGAAGGTTAATGGATCGATTTAGACTTGAAGAAAAGCTGCTGCATTTTTTTCACAGCAGCATGAACAGTAGCCTTGAACAGTATTCATGAATAGGAGCCGTGTACAGTACCAGTGAACAGTAGCCATGTACAGTAGCATGAACAGTACTCGCGTGAACAATACCGCGAAATAATTTTTGATAGTGCATCACGAGCATTCCGAGTTATCTTTCATTTTTGGACTCCCAAGCTCGGTTTGGGCGATTTTCAGAGGCAAAGTTCACCACAAAACCTGGGATATCTGACTCTCTTGTGATTATATTCCATGAATAAATCTTTATTTTTGGCTTTAGATTATTGATATTTAAAGAGAAATGGAGGAATTTTCTAAAATTCCATAAAAATGAATTTTCAAAATTTGAACATCGATTCGAAGTCGGATTTGAGTAAAATTAGTATGGTTGGACTCGTAATTGAATAGGTTGTCGTATTTTATAAGTTTTGTCGTATTCCAAGACTTGGGCCCATGGGCGATTTTTGGGTTAATTTTGGATTTTTTGGAAAATTAGTATTTTCATATGGAATTAATTCCTATAATATGTATTGAATGAATCAAGTTAATTATGACTAGATTCGAGACGTTTGGAGGCCGATTTGAGCAACAAAGGCATTTTGGAGTAGGATTTTGCTCGGATTGAGGTAAGTAATGATTGTAAATGTTTGTCCTGAGGGTATGAAACTCCGGATTTCACATCGTTGTGCTACTTTGAGGTGACGCACATGCTAGATGACAAGCGTGGGGTCGTGCATCGTTGGGGATTGTGACTTAGTCCGTCCCGTATGACTATTAAACCGCGTATTTGATTGAAAATTGTTTCATATCATTGTGTTTTGGAAAGTATTATCATGTTTTGGGTTGAATGCCATATTTGGGCCTCGTGCCAACTGTTTTGGACCCTTAGGGGATTTTTACTACTATTCCTCATTGTTTTAACTTCATATTTGTACTCAGTCATACTATATTCTACTGTTTTCATAACTAATCCATCTTTAACACTTGAAATGATATTTCTAATAATATTTTTTGGCTGAGCATCATGTTTTACTTCTGCCGAAGGGCTTATTGATTTTTTGACTGAGTGAGGCCGAGGGCCTGTATTGTGAGGATACGTTTGGATCGGGCTGCACACCGCAATAGTGAGATATTGATTTGATTCTGAGGCCGAGGGCCTGAGATATGTATGCCACGAGGTGGCTAGTGATTTAAATGAGGCCGCGGGCCTAGATTTGATGCCACGAGATGGCTTGATATTGCGCTTGGGCTATAAGAGGCCCCTGCCGGAGTTTGCACACCCCCAGTGAGCGCCCGTCCCCAGTAAGAGTGATATGATGTAGCCCGAGGGGCTGTTGTTATTTCATGTTGTTACTCGAGGGGCAACTCTTTATTTATGTTATGTCTGAGGGGCTGATTACGAGTGATTGTGAGGTAGCCCGAGTGGCGGTTCTATTCATATTATGCCCGAGGGGCGGTTTATGGTACATGTTTTGCCCGAGGGGCTGTTTATGTTTCTACCCTTTTCTCACTATTTTCATGACTCGTTTGAAACTATTGAAAGATGTTTTAAAAGGAAACGATTTTACTGAAACTGGGTTATTTTACGAGAAAATGGTTTCTGTACAGTTTTTGAGAAATGTATGGTATTTGTTATAGTGCTATGATGTGAAATTATGTGTTTTCTTTCTACTCAACTTTCATTTACTGTTATTACTTACTGAGTTGGTATACTCACATTACTCCCTGCACCCTGTGTGCAGATCTAGGAGTTGTGGGTCACGATAGTGAGCATTGATTGTCCATTCAGCAGGATTTTAGAGTCGACAAGGCAGCTGCATGGCGTTCGCAGCCCTGTTCTTCTCCCTCCTATCTTCCCTAGCTTTAGTTAGTATGGTCTTCCAGAATTGTTTAGACTTTATTGTATTGAGACAGAGATGTAGTTGCTCGTGACTTGTGACACCCCAATGTCGGGCTTGTATATTTGTTCCACACTGGTTATTTAGACATATACTATAAGATATCTTGTTAATTAATGGCTTTAAAATGATTGTTATAGAAAAATGGTTATATTTAGGAATTGTGTTGGCTGGCCTTGTTCTACAATAGGCGCCATCATGACCGGGTTTGTTTTAGGGTCGTGACAAGTTAGTATCAGAGCACTAGGTTACATAGGTCTCATGAGTCATGAGCAGGTTTAGTAGATTCTTGCAGATCAGTATGGAGACGTCTGTACTTATCTTCGAGAGACTATAGAACCCTTTAGGAAATTCCACATTCTTGAATTCTTATCGTGCGACATTGATTAAACTTGAAGCATAATTCCTTGAATTCCTTCCACGCATTCGTTTGCGCACATGAGCGCTTGGTATCTACTGTGCCTCGACACCTTGTGATTCCCTGGATAAGGTGCGAGATGTGATTTTTGTGTGTGATGTTGGGCCAGTCTGGAGGACTTGAGGCCAGGTTTTCTCTGTGGCTTGAGTACTGAAATTTCGATTGTGTGAGCACGTGCATTTGGGACTTATATGTCCGTTTATGTCCTTATTGGTGGGATTTGTTACCGGATAACTATGGGGCGAGTATGATTTGATTGCGAGATGTATTCAGATTATTTGAATGTGACAAAAAGAGTTTATTGGAGATGTAGTAAGGACTATTGGGTGTTTGACTTCCGTCTTGAGTTGACGTATGACCTCGAGCGATGGGTGTGTTGAAGGACCTCTCGTGCAGTTTAGTGTTGGAGTGGAGTAGATCTTCATGTTGTGTTATGAGTTCAGACTGGGGGGGATTAAGTGATTGTGTAATAGTATGATTATGGAAGAATGTAGAGACATACTAGTTTGAGGCTAAGCAGGTGGGTTACCTCATGCGGGGTGTGTCGAGGTTTGTGTGAACCCTATGTTATTTTGTAGCGAGTCCTCTTTTACCAGTGAATGACATATGCTACAGTTTGAGTTTGGATCGCGTATGAGAGTTAGATTGACTATTACGAGGGTGAATGCGAGATTTTCAAATGTTTTGAGGAATTAGATAAGTTTTGCTGCATTGAGCTTATGATGGATTTAGCTTAATATCATCCAGTTGGGGCAGCTCAACCAGTTATTGCGGCAAAGGCCGATGACAGGCCTGCCTTGTCATTTGAGGCTTTGTTGAGATTGGATAAGTTTACCTAGCTATTTCCAATCCATTTCAGTGGTACACCTTCTGAGGACTCACAAGATTTTTTGAACCGCTGCCATGAAGCATTGCAGAATACGGGAATAGTTGAAAGCAATAGGGGTTGATTTTACTGTGTTTCCAATGACGGATTCTGCCAAGAGGTGGTGGAAATATTAGGTACTTACTAGACCCATTATAGTTCCGTCTGAAGATGCGGACGTATTGAGAAGATCACCTAGTGAATCTTGTAGGAGTGCAATGGATCTTGACATCTGGTTGATTTATATGAGTTAAAAGGTCAACATTGTGGATTATCGGACATTGTGACCCATGACTTCGCGCAAAATGGGGATGTCCACTATCAATGAATAGATCGAATGGTCATGTGTTATATCAGTTTTGACCTGAAATATATATATATATATATATATATATATATATATATATATATATATATATATATATATATATATATATATATATATATATATATATGGTACTGAAAGGCTCCCCAATAATTTACACATATTTAAGGCCTGAGACATGCAGGGGATAAGGTTAGGACTTGTGGTATGTCTGCCTCCTTAATAATCCAATACTTCAGTATCAAAGGAGTTAGAAAAAATAACTTTAAATTTATAGAAGGTCTGCTCAGTGTGGAAGTTAAGGTTACAGATTTTGGGGTGCTTCAGAGGAAGTACAGTGGTTGACGATCTTGTGGACTATGTAGTTCCTGCCAAGATTTATCTTGATGGAGCTATACTTTTGTGATCATTGTGTATAATTAGGGGAAAGAGTTACCCCAAAGAAGAATTGAAGAGTATATAATTAAATAGGTTAGCTCAGTACTGTTGAGTCAACATAGCAAAAGAAGAAATTAGTCGACGGTGTTTGTGGCAAGCCTATGAAGAGGGCAAACTAGCCAATGCAACACCACTTACTCAGCTCAGTTCTAATAAATGTTTTTGAAGGAGTTTGTCTCCCAGATTCTCGGTAATATGTGGTATATGGGGTCTGAACGGTTGTGTTAGGTCACCATGACGGTGTTAGAATATGTCATCAGGTTCAATAAGTTAGTCGTCATACTCCCACTTTGGTTCCTAAGCTAGAGAGCGAATCCAAAGACTCATTAAAGGACTCAATTATGATCTTGAAAATTTGTACAACTTGGGAAGCTACAGGTTGATGCTTCATTTTGGCTAGTGGTATAAATTACCAAAATGTTAGAATGTGTTCTGGATGAGGAAAAGAGGAAGCTAAGAAGACCAAGAGGTCTCGAGGTTTTAAGGATTCAGCGGATTCTACTATACAACTACAAATCATTATGACAGGGGTTCGGGCAGCCGGCCAGCCCAGTCAATATATCTGATTACTCGGGGTGCTCCAGAAAGTTCTTTTAATGCACCACCGCCACGAGGTTCGTATAATGGTTATTCCAGTTATCTATCATAGACTAAGTATGATCAGCCGAATCCTCAAAGGGATTGTTATGAATATGGTAGTACTAGGCCCATCATAGGAAAATTGTCCTAGACTTGGGAGAAACATATTTTGTAAAAGCACTCAGGCTACGTGCCCCATTACAGTTACTACTCCACTTACATGACCAACTAGAGGTAGGGGTCAGGATGTTATAGGTGGAGGTGAGACTCCTAGAGGTAGAGACCGAGTCGTTGATATATTTTCTATGGTATGGATGAGGTCGCAATACCATATGGTGTCGTTACAAGTACGGTCTCGAATTATTATAAAGTAACAATTTTGTTAACTTGATCCGGTTCTGAGTATCGAGGCAAGTCCTCCTATTATGCTCCACTTATGAGTGAGCTTCGTAATTCTTAAATCTGCTTATGTGAATACTCCTGTTGGGAGATTCGATGGAGATAGTTATGTCTATCATTATGTGTTGTGATTTTGTTAAACGGAAAATTATTCAAAAGAAGAAAATGGAATGTTCCAATTTGGCACGATGTGCATATTACTTTTGGTACAAAGTTGAGTATGAGATCCTTGTGTTTTATATAATGTGAAATATTTAGCGAGCTACAAGTTGCGGTAGATGTTATATAAGGACAAGGTCCTTATGGTGAAAGAAAAAGAATTATGTGTTTAAATGCTCCCTTTGTGAAAATAACATATTTTCTATAGCACTTGTAGGGAGTCATGCCTATTAGGCTTATTTGAAATTTTTGTATGAATATCTTTGTGCATAATTTCCCAGATTTTTATTATAATTATTGAGTTTAGACTATGAGGTGAGTGCCCGGGGGATGTAAATTGTTACTCGTTAATTTGTGTAAGTAATTATGAGATCTTCATGCCTCGTTGTTAGTAAATTGGAGGTTTAAAACGAGATTTTGTTAACATAAGGTTAATTGGAGATATTGTAATCTATTATGAACAACTATTAAGACAAGAGATGTGGTTATGGTCATACATATGATGCGTTTCATGTCAAGATATCATTGTGATAATGTCGTGCTTGTAATGCGAAGATTAGTATTATTGATATATACTTTGTGGTGCTTTGCTAGGTTGTGGACATGTTTTAGGAGTTGTTTTGGTGTTACTCTGACAGGTGGATAGTCCTAATTACAGGAGAGACTCTGCCGAAATTTCTGAAAAATTTGGGATATTGAGATGTGCAAAGAAAGAGATAAGTTATATTATGTTTTTGAGAACGGACTCTACTTATCATTTGAGGATGAATAACCCTAAGTGAGAGAGAATGTAACACCCCGTATTTGATGGGTGCGTAGGCACGAGTTGCTCTAGCCAGTCGAGACTAATATCGTGTGCTGACGTGAAAATCGGACCTTTCTGGAAATGATTGGAGTGTAAGAAATTTGGTCTTAAAGTTTACAAAAATGGATAAAGGAAATAATCTCAATTGAAATGGTGTTGTTGGACTTATGTCGAATGCATTAATGTGGGATCAACCGCAAATATTTGTGTAAAAGTAAAATCATCAATTTGGTAACCTGAGAATAATTCTTAGTACGTTCGAGGACGAATGTTTGTTTTAGAGGTGGAGAATGTGATGACCCAAAAATGTCATCTTTAAATTAAATAATTATCTCGGTGTTTTAAGATCTTGAAAAGCGCTATCAATAATTTCTCGAATTGCGTGCACAGTATGTATAATTTTTCATAAGGTTTTTATGTGAAAAATAGATTAAATTGTGAATTAGAGCTTTAAAGCTGAACTGAGTTGACTTCGGTCAACATTTTAAGCAAACGAACCCGAATCCAAGTTTTAACCATTCCGGTAGTTTTGTGTCGTGATTTGGGACTTGGTCATATGTCCGAAATCGAATTCGGAGGTCCCTAGATCAAATTATCGGCATTTAACAGAATCTAGAAATCTAACGCTGAAGATTTTTAAGTTTGACCGAAGATTTGACTTTTGAGCAAATGATCTCGGATTAGATTTTTGATGATTCCAATAGCTTCGTATGGTTATTTCGGACTTAGGCGCATGTCCAGATTTGGATTTGGAAGTCTGTAGGATAATTTGGCGCATTTTTACAAAAGTTGGAAAATATAAGCTTTTTGGAAAAGTTTGACTGAGGGTTGACTTTTTGATATCTGGTTCGGAATCTAGTTCTAAAAATTTTCATAGCTTCATTCTATCATTTATGACTTGTGTGCAAAATTTAAAGTCAATCGGACTTGATTTGGTAGGTTTTTGCATCGAATATAGAAGTTGGACGTTCCTAGTTTCATTAGGCTCAAATTGGGTTGTGATTCACGATTTTAGCATTATTTGATGTAATTTGAGGTTTCGACTAAGTTCGTATGATGTTTTATGACTGGTTGATGCATTTTGTTGAGGTCCCGAGGGTCTCCGGTGGATTTCGGAAGGTTAACGAATCGCTTTAGACTTGAAGAAAAGTTGTTGCATATTTTTCACAACAGCATAAACAGCAGCATGAACAATAGCCTTGAATAGTATTCATGAATAGTAGCCATGTATAGTAGCATAAACAGTAAGTCTAGTGAACAGTACAGCGAAATAATTCTGGACAGTGCATAACGAGCATTTTAAGTTTTCTTTCATTTTTGGACTCCCAAGCTCGGTTTGGGTGATTTTCAGAGGCAAAGTTTACCACAAAACTTGGGGTAAGTGTTATTGACTCTCTTGTAATTATATTCCATGAATAAATCTTCGTTTTGGATTTAGAATTATTGATATTTGAAGAGAAATGGAGGAATTTTCTAAAATTCCATAAAAATGAATTTTCAAGATTTGAACATCGATTCGGAGTCGGATTTGAGTAAAATTAGTATGGTTGGACTAGTAATTGAATGGGTTATCGTATTTTATAAGTTTTGTCGTATTCCGAGGTGTGGCCCCCACAGGCTATTTTTGGGATAATTTCGGATTTTGTTGGAAAATTAGTATTTTCATATGGAATTAATTCCTATAATACGTATTGAATGAATCGAGTTAATTGTGACTAGATTCGGGATGTTTGGAGGCTGATTTGAGGTACAAAGGCATTTTGGAGTAGGATTTTGCTCGGATTGAGGTAAGTAATGATTTTAAATGTTGTCACGAGGGTATGAAACTCCGAATTTCACATCGTTGTGCTACTTTGAGGTGACACATACGTTAGATGATGAGCGTGGGGTCGTGCACCGTTGGGGATTGTGACTTAGTCCATCTCATATGACTGTTAAACCGCGTATTTGATTGAAAACTGTTTGATATCATTGTGTTTTGGAAAGTATTATCATGTTTTGGGTTGAATGCCATATTTGGGCCTCGTGCCAACTGTTTTAGACCCTAAGGGGATTTTTGCTACTATTCCTCACTATTTTGACTTCATATTTGTACTTAGTCATACTGTATTCTACTGTTCTCATAACTTATCCATATTTACTCCATTTTGATATTTTAAATGATATTTTGGGTCGAGCATCATGTTTTATTGTTGCCCGAGTGGCATGAGAGATTTCTGACTGAGTGAGGCCGAGGGCATGTGTTGTAAGGATACTATGGGATCGGGCTGCACGCCGCATCAGTGTTATACTGATTCATGATTTTGAGGCTGAGGGCCTGATTTGTTATGCCACGAGGTGACTTGTTGATATGAGGCCGAGAGCCTATTTGACTATGCCATGAGATGGCTTGCTATTGCACTTGGGCCGTATGGGGCCCCTCCAGGAGTCTGTACACCCCCAGTGAGCGCGGGCACCCAGTGAGAGTGATATGATGTAGCGCGAGTGGCTGTTGTTATTGCATGTTGTTGCCTGAGGGGTGGTTCTTTATTCATTTTATGCCCGAAGGGCTGATTACGAGTGATTGTGAGGTAGCCCGAGGGGCTGGTTCTATTCATATTATGCCTGAGGAGTGGTTTATGGTACATGTTTTTCCCGAGGGGTTGTTTATGATTCTACCCTTTTCTCACTATTTTCATCACCATTTGAAACTATTGAAAGATGTTTTAAAGGGAAATGGTTTTATTGAAACTGAGTTATGTTACGAGAAAATGGTTTCTATACTGTTTTTGAGAAATGTATGGTATTTGTTGAAGTGCTATGATGTGAAATTATGTGTTTTCTTTCTGCTTAGCTTTCATTTACTTTTATTACTTACTGAGTTGGCATACTCACATTACTACTTGCACCATGTGTGCAGATCCAGGAGTTGCGGGTCACGATAGTGAGCATTGATTGTCCATTCAGCAAGATTTCGGAGTCGACATGGCGTTTGTAACCTTGTTCTTCTCCCTCCTATCTTCCCTAGCTTTAGTTAGTATGGTCTTCCAGTCTTGTTTAGACTTTATTGTATTGAGACAAAGATGTAGTTGCTCGTGACTTGTGACACCCCGATGTCGGGCTTGTATATTTGTTCCGCACTGGTTATTTAGACATATACTATAAGATTTCTTGTTAATTAATGGCTTAAAAATGACTGTTATAGAAAAATGGTTAGATTTAGGAATTGTGTCGGCTGACCTAGTTCCATGATAGGCGCTATCACGACCAGGTCTGTTTTAGGTTCGTGACATGGGATTTGTTCATAAATGTAGTTTTTATAGTTTAACTAAACATGTGTTAATTATATGCATATAATAAACAAATATAACGTGATTATTTGTAGTATTAGACTTACACTATTGTGTTATTACATAATATTTAATAGCAGAGTAGTCATATTGTGATCAATAATTGATTGTAGAAATATATTAATATTATAGTTTGCGGTTGTTTGTGACAAATTATACTTGAAAATTGATTATGAAATATAACATAATGAATTATAATACAGTGTACATTGTTATAACAAAAAATATTATAAAATATCAATTTGATTATAATATATCGTTAGATTGTCGTAGATTGATTTTGAAGTAAGGATTCATGCATAATAAAGGTTTATAATTCATTTTTATTTAGTTGTATAAGTAGTTTGACGTTGTGATATGTATTATTGGATAAATACTATGATGAAACTCATTCAACTTAATGTAAGACAATTATCACATATTGTCATGACTGATAATTGCACTTTTAACAATGGCTATCTTGACCACTTTTGGGTTACTAACATAAAAGATATCTGATTGTGTATATAGTTTAATATAGTATATTATAATGTGTTAAGTTTATATCAGATTAATAGAATTAGGTATTTTGTGGTGTAGTTTTAGATAACTGATTTTGATTAATTGTGATAGTAGATAATGACGTGTAATAAGTAATAGAATTAATGTTATGTAATAAATATGATTAAAATGTTGAATGAACTTGTGTATGGTATATGATGGAGAAGTTAATGCTTATAATATAGTGATACATGTACATGCATCTTCGTGTATTTACCACCGTGCTACGGCCGGTCGGGCAGTTACGTATCATTATTTACCGTCGGTTGGGCTGACATGCATATTAATTTACCACCGAGCTACGGCCAGTTGGGCAGTTACACATTTACCACCAAGTTACGTCCGGTTGGGCAGTTACATATTTACCACCGAGCTACGGCCGATCGGGCAGTCATGCATTTACCATTGCGCTACGGTCAGTCGGGCAGTTACCACTGATCAGTCGGGCAGTCATGCATCATACGATATAAATAGTAGTCTCAAAGCAAAGCATTATATATGTAAGTATGAATATACGGTGGCACTTCAAAGATGCAGGTTGATGCTTATATGGCTTTAATTAATGTTGAGTTATTGTTATATTTCAGTTCTGCCTTACGTACTCAGTACATTATTCGTACTGATGTCCTTTTATTGGGGACGCTGCATTCATGCCTGCAGGTATAGATAATCAGTTTGACGAGCCCTCATCCTAGACATTCAGTGAAGGATCGGTAAGACTACATCTCATTTAGAGTGCAGCTGAGTATATGAGTTATCATGTCAGAGTTTTGCTACAGACTTATGGGTAGGCTGGTACCCTGTCCCTTTAGGTGTCTGTCACACCTCCTTTTTACGCGCCTACCCCGAAGGGTAAAAATGCGCGAGGGAGTTTTTCCAATTTAAGTGACAATATTCGAAATGGGATTATTTATTTAATTCAGATTCGCCACTTGGGAAAGGTTTGGCTTTTGGTTTCCCAAGTCACCGGTTTATCTTGAATCCCAAATCGAGGAAAATATTCGACTTTCCAAATGAAGTCTGCGAAACAGAAATTCTAAGTAAGAAATTCTGTTGACCCGAGGGAAGGTGTTAGGCACCCCCGAATCCCGTGGTTCTAGCACGGTAGCCTAAATTGTTATAATGGCTAAATATCTGATTTTAATACATGTTATAACTGGTGTGCTTTTATTAAGTTTAAACCGCTTTTATTATTTATTTTTTTCAATAGAATTGCAACGTTGTGAAAATGCATCTCGGACCACGTCACAATCAATGCACCCGTGGTTGTTAATAAATTTCGACTCCGTTGAGATTTGAATTTGGGTCGCATAAATGCGCACCCGAATTTAAGAATGTAATTTAATTAAATCGCGCCTAAGGAGTCTAACGCGCTTATTATCTTTGGGGAAGGCAGTGAAATTCACTAAACAGTCCATCCCAAATTCTAAGTATTTATTATGATCAATTGTTGAGGGCCCCACTTTGCATTTTTATTTGGCGAGGCTCGTCTCATTATTTTTTAAAAGGATAATCTTAGCATGACTACATTTTCTATTTTTTGTTTTCTAAAATAAATGAAGATAAGGTCCTACTTTATTTACATACTTTCGAGTTATTATGGTTAAGTTTCAAAAGTGAGTTGTTTAAGGAGTTTGCATGGCAACGCATAGAACATTCTACATACAGACAGTAAAAGAAAGAAAAGACTACATTAAATTACAACTTCAAATCTTTCTCATTTGTTTGCATTCATGCCTCGAGTGACTTACAAGATGAACCAGTGTATCAGTTTGTGTACCTGGTATTTGGGAAAGCAAGGAAAGAAGATGAAGATCAGTAGAAGCAGCAGTAGTGTAAATACACAGCAACAGCAGGTTCAGCAACAGCAACAATTCGAATCAGATTCAAGGCCCAGAAAACTTTGAGGGAAAAGCTGAACAACTCAATAGAATAAACCCAAAAGTATGTAAGCAAACTAAACAGCAACAAACCACGCGTGTATTAAACCCGAAACTAAACTCGTTTCTCCCTTTGTTTTTTTTTAAACTCTCTAACACTCTTGGGATTTTCGGAATGTCTTCCTCTCTCAAAATAATCTTGAAAAATCTTTCAAGTCTAAGTTTTTTCTCTCCAGTCTTAGTCCCCTTTGAATGTTCAAGTCCTTTAAAATGTGTCAAAATGACTCTATTTATAACAAGACTCTAGTCGTGAATCCCCAACCCCAAATATTCCCTCAATTGCATGCTTTGTCCCTTCTACTTAATGTTTTCTTTATTTTAAACCCTTGTCCCCCATGCTTAACATAAATAATCACATTATTCTCACTCAACTACATTATTTCTTGTCCCCCATTATATTAAACAATTATATCAACCCCACCCCATTACATCTTGTCCCTCATGTTTAACATTAAGAATTACATTATTCCCCCACTAATTTATGTCTTGTCCCCCATTATATTAAACAATTATATTAACCCCACCCCATTACATCTTGTCCCCCATGCTTAACATAAAGAATTATTCAAAATGTTCAATTCCAAAACTACCCCTCCGACCTTATTGCAATTACCATTTTACCCCTGAACGTACTGCAATTTACCAAACTACCCCATCAGCTATAACCAATTCACCTAATCAATCTCAATCAAAATATAGCAAATATGACCAATTTCTAAACAAATTCAACAACAAATCACATGAACACAAATTGAACAACATCAAATTAATGTGAATAAATTAACCATATTGGGAACCAATCCTGGTTAACTTAGACCAAAAATGAATGAGCAAAAAAGACAACAATATTAACAACAAAGATACATGATTCAAACTAAATCAACAAGTCAAAAACCAAAACAAACTCAAATTAAATTACTGGATGAACTTCAAACAAAGAATAAACATGCATTAAAATCTATTTTAAACAACAAAACATGACGGATTCAAACAACAACAAAACGATTTAACAATTTCTGAAAAAATACATAACAACACATGAAACAAACTGAAGAAATAATTAATTAAACTTCAATTTGAATCTAACAACATTAAACTAACAATTTCACATGAACAAACTGAAAAATTAACAAAACAATGAACACGAACAAAACAAAAATCAAACACTTACCGATTTTAGATTTGGGAATATCAAAAACAAAACACGGACAAAAGTGAAACTCAAAATCCACTAACCGGATCGAAACGACGAACAACGACTGACCAACGACGAACTTGAACTAGGTTCGGACTATTTTGACGAACCCCGACCAAAGTGAAGTAGCGACGAGCTACTGTGATGGAGAAGTCGAAGAAGAAAGCAACAATGTTCGACGAGATGGACATGGTTGGACATAGCGGAAGCAGCAAGAAGAAGAAACGGGAGCATCTTGGTCATGAAGACGATGAAGCCACGAGGTGAAGAAGACGAAGGTGAGGCAACAGTAACAGCAACAACAATGGGGTCTGTTTGGACGTAGCGAAGAAGAAGCAGTAGCAGCTGGTTGTTTGGATGGAGACAAGTGAAACGAAGCCCCACGTCCATGGCTGGAGCTCGGAGATGGCAGAGGTGAGCGTAGGCAGCTATGGGAGCTCGAGTTCGAGCTCGACGAAACGAAGAAGATGAAGCAGCATCGACTGGGTTTCGCTGGACGAAGACGCAGTAACGTCAACAGAAACGAGCTCAATGGAGGAAGGCGATGAAGCAGAAACAGTCGCGGGGTTGAGGAGAAGACGCAACAAGCAGGTGGTCGTTCATGGTGGTTCGTTTGGTCGTTCATAGCTTGAGGACGACGATGGAGATAGGGTGGTCGACGGAGGGACTGTGCGTGTGTGCGAAGGTGAGGCAGAGGGGGAAAGGGTATCTGCCATGGTTGGGGAGCTCGGGGAGTTGGAGAAGAAGAAGAGAGGGTGGGGGGAGGATAGTTTAGTTTAGGGTTTGGTTTTTTTTTTGTTTTTGTTTTGTTTTGGGAAAAAATGAAAAATGAAGAGGGGTTAGGTATTGGGGTTATGGGGCGGACCGGGTCGACCCGTGTGGAGATGGACCGGGTCATGGGGAAGGTTGGGTATTTTTGGGCTTGTAGCTTGAATTAGAAGAAGAGCCCAATTCCGATTTTTTGTATTTTTGCTCTCTTTTCTTCTTTTATTTTTCTAAAACTAAATTCTAAAAATTCTTAAATTATTATTAAGAACTAAATTAAGTTATAAAAGTGCAAATTAACTTCCAATAACAATTAACGCACAATTAAGTAATAATTAAGCATAAAATTGTACAATGGGACATTAAATGCTACAAATGCAAAAGATGCCTATTTTTGTAATTTTCAATTTTTGTAAAACAAACTTAATTACTAACAATTGTAGAATTAAATCCTATATGCAAAATGCTACATATTTTTGTATTTTTTATTAATTTAACAAATAAACATGCACAGACAAATACAAATAATTATCCAAAAATGTCACAAAAATTCTCAAAATTGCACACCAAGGAAAATCATTTTATTTTGAATTTTTTCGGAGTAATTCTTTCATAGGGAAAAAATCACGTGCTTGCAGCTGCCCCTCTTTGCCCGAAGACACGCAGGGTTTTCGTGCAAAGATAAAGTGAGCGATTTTTGCCCATCCGAGTACTCCGTGTGAAGCATTTTTTGAAAAAGATTTAACCGAACCTTTGCTTCAAAGGTTTCCTACATATCCCTGGCTAAAGGGGAATCAGGTTAATGTAGTTCGGAAAATTTCGGTAGCTGGGACTACCATGGGATTGCAATGCTTGTTGTTACTGCTGTTGCTGTTGCCACTACCGCTTTACTGACTTCCTTATTACAACCAAAGGAAATTGAAACTGAACTAACTACTTATGCCTGTCAACCGCTAGTTACAAGATTCCTATCTATAATTCTTTTACAACTTGATCTTGGGTCTTAGCTGATTCTGCTTGTAGACTTCGATCCGAATCTTGATGCTCGCAAGTTGTAGGCGCTTGTTTATTTTTGTAGTATTGAGTGAAACGGGATTGGCGGAGCTCGGGAATTTGATCCAATTTTTGAGCGACCTGCCCTTTGTTTGTTCCAATATGTGGGAACATCTTCTTTTTTTGTTCTTTTTCTTCTTTTCTTTATTCTGGATTGAGACTCATCCCGTAGGTCGTCTCGAATCCATGCACCTCAGGGTCAGACCTACCGAGACAACAAAACAAACGAACGAAATTTTTCTGCCCCAGTTTCACTAGGAACATTTCGTGAGTTAATTGCCATAATAATCTATAGGATTGATGAGGGGATGGGACAACTCTAGTCTAAAAAGCTCAACTCAAGGATTGGAGCCCTAATGTCGCAAAAGGTAAAAATGCACAACTCAGGGATTGGAGCCCTAATGCTGGCTAAAGGAAAGTTGCTCAACTCAGGGATTGGAGCCTTAATGCTGGCTAAAGGAAAAACGTTTGACTCAGGGATTGGAACCTTAATGTCGGCTAAATAGGAAAAATGCTCAGTTCAGGGATTGGAGCCATAATGCTGGCTAACAAAAAAACGCTCAGTTCAAGGATTGGAGCCCTAATGCTGGCTAAATGGAAAAGTGCTCAACTCAGGGATTGGAGCCCTAATGTCGGCTAACAGAAAAAATGCTCAGTTCAGGGATTAGAGCCCTAATGCTGGCTAACAGAAAAAACGCTCAGTTCAGGGATTGGAGCCCTAATGCTGGCTAAAACAAAATGCTCAACTCAGGGATTGGAGCCCTAATGTCGGCTAACAGGAAAACGCTCAACTCAGGGATTGGAGCCCTAATGTCGGCTAGCAGAAAAAATGCTCAGTTCAGGGGTTGGAGCCCTAATGCTAGCTAACAGAAAAACGCTCAGTTCAGGAATTGGAGCCCTAATGCTGGCTACAAAAATGCTCAACTCAGGGATTGAAACCCTAATGTCGGCTAACAGAAAAATGCTCAGTTCAGGGATTGGAGCCCTAATGCTGGCTAAATGGAAAAGTGCTCAACTCAGGGATTGGAGCCCTAATGTCGGCTAACAGAAAAATGCTCAGTTTAGGGATTGGAGCCCTAATACTGGCTAAATGGAAAAGCGCTCAACTCAGGGATTGGAGCCCTAATGTCGGCTTAATAGAAAAACGCTCAGTTCAGGGATTGGAGCCCTAATGCTGGCTAAATGGAAAAGTGCTCAACTTAGGGATAGGAGCCCTAATGTCGGCTTAACAGAAAAAAGCTCAACTCAGGGATTGGAGCCCTAATGTTGGGAGGATTACCAGGTTATGCCGGAAAACTGACCGGGTTATGCCGGGAGAAAAGGAAAAAAAGGGCTTCTGGGTTATGCCAGGGAGGTTCACGGGTTATGCCGTGAAGAAAAGAGGTCCTCGGGTTATGCCAGAAAAGGGCAAGAGTCCTCGGGTTATGCCGGGGAAGTCATCGGGTTATGCTGGAAAAGGGAAAGAGTCCTCGGGTTATGTCGGGAAAGTCATCGGGTTATGCCGAAAAAGGGTCCTCGGGTTATGCCGGGGAAGTCATCAGGTTATGCCGGAAAAGGGAAAGAGTCCTTGGGTTATGCCGGGGAAGTCATCGGGTTATGCCGGAAAAGGAAAAGAATCCTCGGGTTATGCCGGGGATTTGGATAGAAAAAAGCTCCTTGCGTTATGCCAGAGAGATCCATGGTTTATACCGGGATAGTTGAGGAATGAGGTCCTATGCTACCATGATTTGTTTTTCTTTTGGGATTTTCATTTTTATTTCTTGTCTTCTTTCTTATCTTTGGTTTTCCTTTTTTATTTCCTTTTATTTATCAAAATGCATGAAAGAATTCTGGGGAAACTTCCTTTTGGTCGTTTTCCCACTGCAAAGCTGTTTCAACGCTCGTGCATTTCATTTCTTTTTGGGCTACACCTACTTCTTGCACGGTTGCTTTGGATCGTACCTGTCTCAATTTTCCTAAACAAAGAAAAATTATCAGTTTGAAAACGGTGGTTGGTTCGGTGGCCTTGATCGTTCCAATTGCTTGGTCTCGGTCTAATTCTTGTTGAGAAACTCTGTCATTGATTGGATTCACAGGCGACCCCTTTTAAACTGATCAGACTCGCATTTCCGGATTTTGTGATGATTTGCCCGTGTAAGGCTTTGGTTCTTTCATCCCATTCTGCTTGGGGATTCTTTACGAGGCAACTCAGTGGGGATTTTTATTGGGGAGACTCTATGGGGATTTGTACAAGGCAGACTTGTTGGGGATTTGCTGGGGCAGACTCTTTGGGGTATTGTACAAGGGGAGACTCTGTGGGGATTTTAACAAAGGGAGACCTGTGGGGATTTGTAAAAAGGGAGACCCTGTGGGGATTTGCCGGTTCTTTTTTTTTTTGATTGTGTGGGTGTGTGTGGCTTTACTTCGAATGCAACCAACATCATGATCAATCGGGATTGGACAAACGTACCACTGAAGCGGGGTATTTACTTCTTACGAAACAGAGCTCCGTGAAACCGGTCCTGCCACCTATTCTTTCCAGTATATCTGGAACATGGGGTTAAAAATGAAAGGGATTCAAAGAAAAGTAAAACAAAGAACGGAGAAAGCAAATTTTAGAAGAGAAGTGTCTCTTTCGGGACAAGAAAGACTTATCTGAGGAAAACATGCTGACTTTAAATTGACATGACATGCTTTTGGGACTGGACGCCTGACCTTCACGAACTTGCATTTCCTCATGAACCAAAGCGGATCTATGTTTCCAAACCGGTGGAACTTTGCCAAGACTTTCTGAGGTGGAATCATCTTTTCGGCCGACAACTCCCTTTGCGGGTTTTTGCTAGTCGACCTCTCTCATTTCTCTTCTTGTTGTCGCTTCATAGCACTCTTTGCGAGTTTTTACTAAACAAGCTCTCTCATTTTCGATTTCTCTACTCCCATCGCCTCACGGTGCCCGAAGGTTTTCACCGACAAGACTCTCTCATTTTATTTCTCTCAATTTGAATGTGCCGGCCTTCAATCATGATGTCTCTCGGCTTCCCCTACCTTTGGCAATTGATCTGAAGGACTTGTGCTTGGTAAAAGAATGGTAGATGAAACTACAACTTCTAAGCTGTTTGGTGTGCCCCGGTTTCAATTGCAGGGTAAATTGGATTTTATTTTTGGTGTGACTGAACCTCAGAGAGAGGCTGCCTACGTATCCTTTCAGAATCAAGTCAGACGTAGTTCAGGCCAATAATTTTATTTTTTTTTGTAAGGTAGCCAAAGAAATGTAGCCGGCTCAAAGGGCTTGTGGAGAGAGTTGATAGTGTTTGGGCAGTGGCGATAAATCCTTCATCATCTCAAATGTGTCAAAATATCACCGAAGTAAACTCAAACATAGTACCTTATGATTGCATCAGCATTCACTGCTGTTTCAGGATCATTTCCTTCAATATCGCCCAGATACAATGCTCTTCTCGGCAATATCTTCTTGATGATGTATGGGCCTTTCCAATTAGGAGCAAATTTTCCTTTCGCTTCCTGGTGATGTGGCAGAATGCACCTCAATACCAGTTGACCCACTTCAAAATTCCTGGGTCGGACTTTCTTGTTGTAAGCACGGGCCATTCTTCGTTGGTACAACTGCCCGTGACAAACCGCAGCCATTCGTTTCTCGTCAATCAAAGTCAACTGCTCCAATCGAGTCTTAACCCACTCGCTATCTTCAATTTCTGCTTCGACAATGGTTCGGAGCGAAGGAATTTCCACCTCTGCTGGTATCACAGCCTCGGTCCCATAAACCAACAAGTAAGGGGTTGCCCCTACTGATGTGCGTACTGTAGTGCGATATCCCAACAATGCAAAGGGTAACTGTTCATGCCATTGTTGGGAACTCTGGATCGTCTTCCTCAAAATCTTCTTGATGTTCTTGTTTGCTACTTCAACAGCGCCATTGGCCTTGGGCCGATAAGGAGTAGAGTTCCTATGCGTTATTTTGAACTGTTCACATACATCCCCCATCAAGTGACTATTCAGGTTTGCCGTATTATCTGTGATGATAGTTGCAGGAATACCGAAACGACAAATAAGGTTTGAATATACAAAATCCACAACAGCCTTCTTAGTGACTGATTTGAGAGTGACAGCTTCTACCCACTTCGTGAAGTAGTCGATAGCAACCAATATGAATCTGTGTCCATTTGAGGCCTTCGGCTCGATTGGACCAATGACGTCCATGCCCCAAGCAACAAATGGCCATGGTGCAGATATGGGATGCAGTTCTGTGGGAGGTGCATGAATCAAATCACTGTGCACCTGACACTGATGACACTTTCGAACGAAGCTGAAACAGTCCTTTTCCATGGTCATCAAGTAATAACCTGCTCGAAGGATTTTCTTTGCCAAAACATACCCGTTCATGTGGGGCCCACACACTCCTGCGTGTACTTCATGCATGATCCTTCCCGCTTCCTCGGCGTCAACATATCTTAACAAATTGAGGTCCGGGGTCCTTTTATACAATACCTCACCGCTCAAAAAGAAACCTCCTGCATGCCGCCTGATAGTCCTCTTTTGATCTCCAATAGCATGTTCGGGGTATTCTTGTGTCTTCAAGAACCTCTTGATATCATGGTACCATGGCTGTGTACGTGATCCTGCCTCGGTTTCATTACAGTAACCGTGTCTTTCCCTGATTTGGATTTTCAAAGGATCAACGTGGGTGTTGCCTGGGTATGGTAACATTGAAGCTAAGGTAGCAAGTGCATCTGCTAGTTCATTGTGACACCGCGGGATATACCTGAACTCTATTGATTTGAAACGCTTGCCGAGGTCCTCCACGTGCTGTCGGTAAGGAATAAGCTTGGCATCCCGAGTTTCCCATTTACCTTGGGCTTGCTGGATAATTAGGTCAGAATCCCCCATAATCAATAAATCTTCAACATCCTGATCGATCGCCATATACATGCCCATGATGCAGGCTTTATATTCAGCTGTATTGTTCGTGCAAAAGAAGCGCAGTCTAGCTGTAGCAGGATAGTGTTGACCAGATGGTGAGATCAAGATTGCCCCAATTCATATACCTTTGGCGTTTACAGCCCCATCAAAGAACATTTTCCAAACCTGAGCATTTTCCGAGACTACTTCTATGGTGTTTATTTCTTCATCCGGAAAATAAGTACTCAATGGTTGGTATTCCTCATCAACTGGGTTTTCAGCCAAATGATCTGCCAACGCTTGGGCTTTCATTGCCATGCGGGTGACATAGACTATGTCAAATTCGGTATGCAAGATTTGCCACTTGGCTAGTCTCCCAGTAGGCATTGGTTTCTGAAATATGTACTTTAAAGGGTCCAACCTACTTATGAGGTAAGTAGTGTGAGCTTGGAGATAATGTCTCAATTTTTGAGCAACCCATGTCAAAGCACAACACGTTCTTTCCAGAAAAGTATACTTGGCCTCGTAGCCGGTGAATTTCTTGCTCAAGTAATAGATCGCCGGCTCCTTCTTTCCGGTTATGTCATGTTGCCCGAGGACGCAACCAAAAGAATTTTCCAAGACTGTCAGATACAAGAACAGGGGTCTCTCCGGCTCTGGCGGGACCAAAATTGGGGGATTTGAAAGATATTCTTTGACCTTGTCAAAAGCTTCTTGACATTCAGCCGTCCATTTGATCGCTGCATCCTTCCTCAATGGCTTGAATATGGGCTCACATGTGCTAGTCAGCTGGGCAATGAATCGACTGATATAGTTTAACCTGCCCAATAGACTCATCACGTCTTTCTTCATTCTTGGGGGAGGTAGATCTCTGATAGATTTTATCTTTGTTGGATCTAATTCGATACCTCTCCGGCTTACTATGAAACCCAAAAGCTTGCCTGATGGGACTCCGAAAGTGCATTTGGCCGGGTTCAGCTTCAAGTCGTACTTCCTCAGTCTCTCGAAGAATTTCCTCAAGTCTTGGATATGATTGCCCCGAGTCCTGGACTTGACTATCACATCGTCCACATACACCTCTATTTTTTGATGCATCATGTCATGAAAAATGGCAGTCATGGCCCTCATGTAAGTTGCCCCAGCATTCTTCAGACCGAATGGCATAACTCGATAGCAGTAAGTGCCCCAAGGTGTAGTGAAAGCAGTTTTCTCGACGTCTTCTTCATCCATCAACACCTGATGATACCCAGCGTAACAATCTACGAAAGACTGGATCTCATGTTTGGCGCAATTATCAACAAGAATGTGGATGTTTGGCAATGGAAATTGTCTTTGGGACTCGCCCTATTCAAATCTCGATAATCCACACATACCCGAGTCTTCCCATCTTTTTTCGGCACTGGAACTACATTCGCCAACCACGTGGTGTACTGGACTACCCGAATTACTCCTGTTTTCAACTGCTTGGTGATTTCTTCTTTAATCTTGTCACTGACGTCAGTTTTGAACTTTCTCTGCTTTTGTTGAACTGGAGGACAATCAGGGTAAATTGGCAATTTATGCACCACTAGATCAACACCTAATCCTGGCATGTCATCGTATGACCAAGCAAACACATCTTTAAATTCAAAAAGGAGTTGAATTATCGCGTCACGCATTTTCTCGTCCGTGAGAATGCTTATTTTGGTCTCTCGGATTTCTTCAGGAGTTCCCAAATTAACCGGTTCAGTGTCATTCAGATTCGGCTTAGGTTTATTCTCAAAGTGTTCCAATTCTCGATTTATCTCCCTAAAAGCCTCTTCTTCATCATAGTCTGATTCTTGGTTCATTATTTCACAATTAAACAGCTCGTTGTGATCTGGGAATGAAGTCCGCAAGCATGTCATATTATTTAAAGCCGCATTATTATAACTGAAAGAGAAGATAAAAGAAAAATAACAAAATCAGAATAAAGGTACAAATGAGAAAATACTGATTTTTATTCCTTGGAATTTGGAAGATAACAAGGTTTATATTTCAGGAATTCAAAACAAGAAACTGAAGGAAAAACATCCGAGTCATATCCTGGGGATAACTCGTGATGCAGGAAAGGTGGCAGGACAGGTCTACTCGGACTCCTGTCTAGTTGGGAACGGCGTGGCCTCCCAGTTTCGAAGCTTGGCGTTTGGCCCCACATATAGCATCTCGGCGGTGCTTGTGCCTTCTCCCGGTTGAACCATGTGAGCTTCGTAGAGCATTCCTCTCATTGCCCCACATATCTCCTCGATCTCTTCGGCCGTGAAGACCTCATCGTCTTCTTCTTCGATGTATTTCGGTCCAACGAAAGTCTCGTATAAATCTGGCAATGGCCGAGGCAGTTTCCAACCCTCATTTTTCCTCTTCCTTGCCCACTCTTCATCTTTTGGAGTGGGTTGAAAACCTATCCCAAAAAGTTTCTTGGTGGAAGGCAAGGTGATGGGTTCCGTTATTCCTTGCAGTGCTCGTCCAAGCCCTTTCCCTGGCCTGAATCCATGTCGGATCATTTCTTTAGCCACCATGATTGAGGCGTTGGACAAGAAAGGTTGGGGGCAAGGTCTTCCTTCTTCATACTGCTCTGCTAGCACAACTTCGAAAGCCTGATAAATCGTGTGCTCACTCTCTTCCCTCGCTTCAAGATATGGGATGGATGGGTCCCGATAAATAGACTGTTTGTCTTCTCCGTGGACCACAATTTCCCAATCTTCGTACTCAAACTTCACCATTTGGTGAAGAGTGGAAGGTACAGCCCCTGCCGCATGAATCCAAGGTCTGCCGAGGAGAAAATTGTAAGACGTATCCATGTCAAGCACCTGGAAAGTTATTTCAAACTCCACTGGTCCTATAGTCAACACCAAGTCTATTTCCCCGAGGGTGTCCCTCTTGACGCCGTCAAAAGCCCTTACGCAGACATTATTGGGACGGATTCTTCCGGCCCCAATTTGCATTCTCTGTAGCGTGGAGAGCGGACAAATATCAACACCTGAACCTCCATCCAACATAACCCGTTTGACGTAGTAGTCTTCGCATTTAATTGTCAGATGTAAGGCTTTGTTGTGAGCTGCTCCCTCTGGAGGTAAGTCGTTCTTGCTTAAAGAAACCTGGTTAATGGCGAAGAACCTCTCCGTCATTCGTTCCAGTTGTTCGACTGAGGTTTCAACTGGTATGTACGCTTCGTTCAGGGTCTTGAGCAAGATCTTTTGGTGTTTGGCCGACCTCATCAACAGAGATAGCATGGACACTTGCTCGGGGCACTTGCGTAGTTGATCCACCACTTCGTAGTCTATCATTTCATCTTTTGGAAGAAAGCTTCCGCTTCCTCAATGCTTACAGGCTCCTTGGGTGGGAAACGTTTCCGTGTGGCGTTGTTTAACTCTTGAGTGTTCGAATACCTTCCAACGAAAGTATTCTCCGGAAGTTCTCCCGTGACTTCTCTGCCTTTGTATGTAACCAATGTTCTTTGATAGTTCCACGGTACTGTGGACGGGTCTGTTATTGGCTTCTATGGTATGCGTCTGATAACCACTGGCTCGTTCGGCCGAGATGGTTGAATCGTTCCCCGGACCACATAGGCCCCTTTTGGTATGTACATTGGTTTTGCCCTTTTGACTTCGAATCTCTGCAGCTTCTCTGCTCAACCTCGTGGAACGTAAAGAACTTCATTCCTCACAGGCACCATCGTTACTGTCTTTTTCTCGACCTTCTCTTCGGGCTCAACCTTGACAGTACTGGCCTTCTTTTCCCCTTTCTCTAGCTTCGGGGTGGTTTTAGGCTTTTTCCCTGCATCGACGATGGCGATTATAGCTTTTAAAGCAGGATCAAATTCTTTGTCCTCACAAATCATTCCAATCAACGGCCCGTTATTATGAGCGGGCAACGGATTGTTAGTCACATTTGGGACCTCCTCGTCCCTTAGTACTATCTTCCCCTGCTCTATTAAGTTCTCAACTACCCTTCTCAAAGCCCAACAATCATTTGTATCGTGCCCTTCTGCTCCTGAATGATAGGCGCACCTAACACCGGCTTTGTAAGCAGGTGATGCCGGATTGTGCCTTGTCTGAGGAACTGGCTGTAGGAAACCCATCTGGACTAGCTTTGGGAACAAGGTAGAATATGGTTCGCCGATGGGTGTGAAAGTCCGTCTTCTAGGTTGTTCCTGAGGGAGGAAGTTATTTTGAGGGGGCTGTGGATTATAGTGGTTCCGGTAGGGAGGCTGATTTCTAGGAGGTGGAGCTTGGCCTCGATTGGCTTGCTGTGGTGGATGGACATAGGGCTGGATATTCATGACCATGTAGGGTTGAGGAGCATAAGTCACATTTTGGTGGGGGTAGTGATGTTGTGGGGTTCTTTCTGGAAAACGGGGCCTGGGATTACGATATTCCCTCGCTTCTGAGGCTGCCATGGATGTTTCTTCCTTTTTCTTTCCTCTTGCCATCCCTCCGGATCCGCTTTGGACGGCTTGGGAGGTTGCCCTTATGGCTGCTTGACTTAAGATTCTACCCGTTTTCAAACCATTCTCTACCATCTCCACGATCTTGATTGTTTCCGCGAAAGGCTTTCCCATGGCTGACATCATTTTCTGGAAATAGTCTGATTCTTGAGCCTGGAGAAAAGTAGTGACCATTTCTATCTCTTCCATAGGAGGTTTTACCCTTGATGCCTGCTCACGCCATTTAATAGCATATTCTCTGAAGCTTTCTGAAGGTTTCTTCTTCAAGTTTGACAGAGAATTTCTGTCTAGTGCAATGTCGATGTTATACTGGAATTGTCTCACAAAATCTCTGGCGAGATCATCCCATATATGCCATCGAGATATGTCTTGGTACATATACCACTCTGAAGCCATTCCTATCAGACTTTCTCCGAAGTATGCCATCAACAATTCTTCTTTGTCGCCGGCTCCCCGCAACTGGTTGCAATACTTCTTGAGATGAGCAATGGGGTCTCCGTGCCCGTCATACTTCTCAAACTTTGGGGTTTTGAAACCCACGGGTAGGTGCACGTGAGGGAACATGCATAGATAGGTATAGGAGACACTCTTCTGTCCGCTTAAACCTTGCATGTTTTTCAAACTCTGCTCGAGGCTCCTCATCCTTTTCGCCATCTCATCTTGTTTAGCAGCTTTGGGGTTTTGATCATGCCAGGTGCAAACTCGTATTGATGTTGTTGAGGATGAGTGCTGGTGGTGAACCGAGTTGGTTCCAGTGAGAAGGATGGTGCTTGGAATGTGAATGAGGATGAGTCAAAATTTGGCTTGTGTGTAGCAGGTTGTGCCACGATTGGACAGGGAGGTGCAGTGAATATGTTCGTAGCTACGTCCGTTGTTGACATCCGGGGATAAGAATCAGAGGGCGATCCAGCAGAAAGGGCTGAAATGGCTGGGTACCCGAATAGGGTAGCTGGATAGCTTATGGGGACGTTGGAAGTCCCACTTGTCCTGGAGAACAACTCAGGGAACCCAGGGATTACACTCGGTGGCTCTTTTCCGTTATTCCAGTCATCCAACATTTCCAACATGCGGAGCCGCAAGATTCTGTTTTCCTCAGCAGTTGATGACTCGGGCGTCAGGACGGCCGAGATTGAACTCTCCTCGGAAACAGGAACTGTCGGAAAAGGAATTTCTGAAGACATCTCTACGCTTCCCTTTGATCTTGTGAAGTAAGTGTGAATACTCCCTCTCGACTTAACAACGGGTAACTGAACACTTCCTTTCGACCTCGTGAAGTATGAATGTGAGTCCAAACCTCCACCGAACCAAACCACCTTTTCTAAAAACCTAGAGAAAACGCTTAGCAGCAAGCAAACGGTTAGTTTGAAACAAATAACAGATAGGTAATCGCACGTTGGGGCGTGATGCACCTATACAGTTAAGTGAATTTCTACATGTTTGCAATGAAGGCATGCGTCATTCCGGCTTCTCTTTAGGCTTTCCTTTATTTATCATCATTTTTTCTTTCTTTGTTTTTTTTATTATTATTGTTTTCATTATTTGCAGTTAAAAATATTACCGGATCCGATGAGGATTGCCTACGTATCACGATGCCGCGTGAATCAGATCATTACGTAGTTCAAAACAGATGAGTGTAAAAGAAGCACACATTTTATTACTGAAACAACCTATTACAAACTAACATTTTTGAAAAAAGGAAAATAACAAGCCTTGAAATAAGTACAGACTCAACAGACTAATATAAAGGACATGGAAGAAACGTGGAGTAAAAGACTTAACCTGTAAGTCTGGATAGCTCTGTAAATTATGATTAATATTTATAATGTCATGCATATGCATATAAATGTCATGTAATGCATAGGTCTATACGTACATAACATCATCAAGCCTCTGAGGGCATCCCATCATATCATCTCGGCCACTGTGGGCAAATCATCAACGTACACCAGCTGATCAGGTGGTGGTACGTATATAATGCCATAACCTTTTTCCCATATCCCATATACATATATATATATATATATATATATATATATATATATATATATATATATATATATATAAACGTATAGAACGCCATCTGGTCATGGGTGAATGTGCATGTATAAATGCATGAAATGCATATGAAATACGTTAATAAAATCTCTCGGTACGACATAAGACCATTATGCCTCTGATTAATATCATTAAATAACTTTATCAACTTACGTATTTTCGAGACCCATGGACAAATGATAGAACAATAAGACATATGAGAATTCAAGAACACATGCATCTCTAATACTTATATGAATAGACTCATTTATGGAAATTGTGCATTTGTTTGTTTTGTCTGTATAATTCGGATCTTGCAAAAAAGAAAGAAGGGATAGACTTAACATACCTAGAGTAGAAAAAAATCCGTATGATATTCTCGGAAAAGGTTTCACCGAACTCCTTTAGATAGCATGCAACCTCTAAGTACAATATTTAATTTTGACAAATTTTCATTCTAAGGAGTACAAGAAACATAATGTTGTGGTAAGGCCATACTGAAGTAAAATATATCTTATTAGAACTTGTTGCACTTGTTATCTTTATTACCCTTTATCAGACATTGTCAGGAATTAAGTGTTTAACCAAGGGGTCTCCATTCTTTAGCTTATGCACTTCTCTTTTGGTTGAAGTTGAAGATTACTATCAAATTTCTTAGTATATTAGATTTCTAAAAATGCAGGTGCACTGTTACACAGCAATGTCATGATACCATTAACTGAAAGGAATGATTTGGGCCATCACCCAGTGTTCATTGGCAAAATCAAGGAGCCCAATTTCCATATTCACATAAACTCCAAAAAATCCATCACTACCACCAAGACAGAAATCCTATACTAGCATAGCAGCCAACTGCCAATTCCTCAACTATTCAGTTAGTCTTAAATTGATGAAGTTCACATCTGATAACCAAAATTATTAGAGCTTAAAAGAATCATCTAAGTATTAGGTAAGCATAAATGAAGAACACCAGTAGTGATCTGCTTTTTCTTACAACATAATTCTTACAAGCATCGATAGAACAATTATTCAGATATTATTCATCCATGGCATTCGATCATATGCCATTAAGGCTATGGGAATGTTCACATAGTATGAATTGCCAACTAATTGGTGAAAATGACTTACTACTTCTACAAAGGAAAGTTCTCCTATGAATCTTGGATTCTCACCTTTGAATAATGCAATCATATTCTAATAGGTTAAGAAAAGAAAAAGTCAGATAAATTTTAGAGATCTTACAAATCTGACTCTAGTGGCTATATATTTGTAGAAAGCTTCATTACTGAAATGCAATTCCTTTCGATGGCCACCTAAGCCAATATGACCAAGAGTTATAGGTCTTAGTAGTGGCTTGCTGCCACGTGGGGATGGGGGTAAGAATGTTAATCTTTATCCACTTATTAGGTAATTAGATAGTGTCCCGTTATCCGGTAATTAACTAATTACCCGTATAATTAAGAATTGTCAAATTACTTAAAATTCTACTTATTTTTAATACACTTTATACTCCGTACTATTACGGTCAAGTGGACCTGTAAAATAAATTTACACACTATTATTTCATTAAAATATCCATGTAAAAAATACATATATTTTCTCAACTTCAAATTTTCCTAATCTCATATAAAGAGTACAAATTTTCGTATGTTTAATTATTAAAATGGTAAAAAGATAACCTTCTTTTCTTGTGAGAAAATAATTTCTATCTTTACAATAAAGAAATCTCATAAACTTTCTTATATCATGTGTATAATTTATCATATCCAAAAATAGTAATAATCGTAACTATCAAAAATTATACTTATAAAACTTTTATTAAAATACTTCATTTAAGAAAATACCACACTAACATAATATCTAACGGTATCAAGGTAGTTAAACTTATGGGATAAGCATAGACATATTCTGTTGTAATATAGAAAGATTTAAAGTAATATTGCCACTTTTAATGGTCATAATATCTATTGCAAATCTACCGGTAGTTGCAAGGCTCATTTGTTATCTTTACTCATATTTTAATACTAGGATAATTTTATGCAACAGAATGCTCAAAAGTACTACAAATTTTAATCATAGTATTATACCAATTATGCCGAAAGTAAACTAGAAAAATATCAAAATATTAAAGTTTCAAGAGTAACTTTAAAATATGAAACAAAATGGGTGTTAGAACATGTAAAAGATTAGCAAAAATAATGTTCTGTCACACCCAATATTTTAAGGCATGTAATAATATTGTGTCTACACTATTTGTTTGTGCTGTGTATGTATAGTATTCACATGATTCTTGATATTTAAATATAGAGAAAATCAAACATGCTAGAGATTGATGTGATTAGACTGCCACCATCAAAATTGATAATATTTTTATGGGCTTGCTATGGTTACTTATTAAAGATAAGTTACAAAAAAGTTCCACTCAAAATACAGGGTGTAACATATTCCATCAGTAACATATATAGTCTTGGTAATAAAATTTGTCTAGCCTCCATGATTGATGATCCTTGGGTATGGCATAGAAAACTTTGTCATGCTAGCTGTCGCACCACTTTTTTTCCTCTTCACATTGGAAAATCGGGTTTAAGACATTTGGTATGGGACAACTCATTCCTTTTGGGAACGAGGTTTGCATTTTTTGAAGAGTCGCCACCTAATGATTTAAGGCGCATTAGGACACATATAGGGTTCATTTCTAACTATGTTTGGTAACCAGAGATAGGGTAAGGGCTTGAATTATCCCAAGGGGAAGGTGTTAGGCACCCTCAGTATCCACTAGTGTGGTTCCCGGCCAGACAGTTTTTATGAATTTGTACAAATAGACAAGTATTGGCTCAAATAGAGGGGATTTAAGTTTAAACACATAAAAAGTTTGAAAACAATTATTGAAACGCTAAATTTTTAAAAGAGTTACAATCTAAAGCATGCTTATGAATGTAAGAATAGGGGGAAGGGGTGTTCTAGGTTTATTTGTAATATGGATCACATCGATGCAATACCCGGTATGACACTCCTCAAAAGTAGGGCTACACGTGGTATTAGCGCACCGGTCATCATATCCATATCTACCCTTTCCCATCCCGTATGATTGGTCTTGACTCTTATTGCATGCTACTACCCGTCCCTTCCTATTAGTCTCGGAGGAATTTTTAGGACTCCTATTCCTAAAAGAAGGAGGTTCTAGGCAGACCTCATGTTTAAAGGTAAAAATGCTAAAGCGACATACAAAACATATAAGACTGCAATTAGGGGGAAACATGTAAGGAGATAGAAGGCTCAGTTATACCTCCACAAATAATACACATAAACAGCATGACTTATACACAATTAAGGCCTGAATTTAAAATCCTAAGGCAGGATGTTTAAGTTGTTGAAGCAGAACCAAATTTATTACATGACTCAGAGAAGAAGTCTGAATCAGGCCTGCCTACAAGTTGTAGCAGTTGATAATTAAACAAAGGCAATTCCAGTTTTATCACTATTACCTAAGGCTTGCCTAGGCGCAAAACGAGGTGTAGCAGTTGTTCCAAGTTATTAAAACAATTTGGAGATTACTTTTATTACCTAAAGCATGTTGTCCTAGGTGTTCAACACATAGAATTATTGCCAGTTAGCCGTAAAGGACTGAGTAAAATTGTTTTATTCCCTTTTATGCATTCATAGTTAGCCTAAGCATGCTTAAGCGAATATAAATGAAATCCTAAAGACATGGTATCTAATGTACGAAGATGCAGTATGATGTGTATGCAGAATCCTAAGCAGGATTTCTATATGCACAAATATTACAGCGTCTAAACATGATTTCTAGAATATGCAGAGATGATATGTTTGTTAGTGTTGTTTAGCCTAAACAGGATCTCTAAGTGTACATAGCAGTAGGAACATGATTGCAGAAACACCAGTATTAACGCATGACTTTATAAGTGATATGTTAGTGAAATGGACATGCTAAAAACAGTAAGTGTAAGTCCTAAGGAGCATGATCTCTAATGCATGAAATGAGTCCTAAGCATGATTTCTATTGTGCAAGTAGTAATGTAAACCTAGGAACATGTTTTCTACCCTTTACTAAATATAGCATGCATATTTTCCCATCCATTTTCACTAGCCAACCCCATACTTTTTTACAAATTATTACAGACCAAATGATTGAATTACATAAAAAATGCAAAAACAAGAAGTTACAACCATAGGAAGCCTGATTCTGACTTCCTCTCTGAGTTATGGAATAAACCACCTCAAATGCCAAATGTTGTTCCAAAACCTTCTCATGTCTAGGTGTGTCAGAGTTCCCTAAGGATCTCAAGGGATTACAGGCAGTGCTCACACCCAGATTTGCATAACCAAATAGAGTAAGTGCAGTGTGGAAGAGCCAGCCCTTATGTGCCCAAGTTCAGAGGGAGCTCAAGTGTCCCAAAGCAACGCTCACACAAGAGGGGCAGAACCTAGATTCTAAGAGTATAGTGAATGTGAAGAACACATGTTGAAAGGGATTCGTTTTAAAAAAAATTGGTCTGATAGTCCATTTTGAAAGCAGTCAGTAACAGAGGTGATTGAAATCAGTTGTAGTAGTAAATAAAACTCAAAACTCCCAAGATGGGATCACATACAGAATCAGTAATCACACAAAGGGGTCAAGTGACTGGGGATACACAGACATTGACTGCAACATATAACCCCATCAAGGGTCTTAGGACTAGTAGGACATGCACATCAATAGCTGATACTAGCATGATCACACGCTAGTCAGAAAGAACATAAGCACATTGAAGGGAAAGGGGGATTGGGATGATAAGTACAAAATAAGTGATTGACAGGGCATGCTTGGAGACACACATGCATTAATCTAAAGGGAAGGGGAAACATTATAGCATGCTGGTAATATAACTTAACAGAACCACAAGCAGAAAAAATGAGGGAAATTGAAACAAATAAAGAAGCATGTTGTTGTTGAAGCTTTAAAATTAAACTAGGACTTACTAGTTGAAGAAGCAAAGTGCAGCAAGATAAGGCAAGTAGGATTCCACATTCTAGCCTTGAGTGTGTAAGTGTGTGTATTGAGCTCAATTGTTCGTGTCTTTAAAGAAAAGAGGGTAGGGTATTTATAGCTTTGAAAAGGAGTGGAAAAATAAGGTAATCAGTAAAGGTTTGACACAAATATTGCAATAATCACAATCAGAATCCCATTAATACAAGTACTTCCCTTTAATCAAGGGACTACTGTTCAAACGGATACTGACAGGGACAATTAAGGAAAGAAATCAGTTTGAGAAAGATTGATTCTTGCCATAAAAGGGGTAGTAAAGGTATAGGGTAAATAATTGAGTCTAAGTACAAAATATACTTAATTTTGGGAAAGGATTCAGCAGGGTGAAATATCACAGCAAATAAAGGAAAGAATCAATCAACTTAAACAAACGAGTAAAATTAGGGTTTATAAGAAAACCTTGCAATTAAACCGTCACTTAAGGAAATCAAGATCAATCAAGAAGTGGTCATGATGTTGCACTTCAACATATAAATAGAAGTGAATGAGTAGGCATATTAGACATGTAGGGTCAAACATATTGACAAAAAGGAGCAAACTAGATGGACATAAACATAAAGGAGTGACATGAATAGGCTAGGGACTATTCAAAGCATGGTAATCAACAAGGTCAAGCAGTCATGGCTCACACGTAGAACCAAAGTGAAGAAACCAGTCTAACAGGTAAAGAGAGTCAGAAAAAAAGTAAAGAACTCATAGTAATAAATGAGAAAACCCTTTAAGAAATTAGGGTTTTAACAATAGTCGAGTTTAAAAGATGGTAAGAACTCAGAATCAAACAAGTCAACAAGGAAAAGGATTCAAACACAAAGAACTTAATCGAACCCAGTATTCATACAGAACAAATAAAGGCAGTTCCAAAACCTCGGATAAAATCAAAGATGCTTAGGGTTTTCAACATGCTGAATCATGTAGAAGAAAAGCGTAAACAAATCGTTTGAACATAGTAAAATCATAAAACAACACTAAAATCAGAGGAGAGATTTTTTTAAAGAAAGAGTTTAAGAAACCATAATTTTTGAAGACGGAGAGTTTCTTGGAAAAAAATCGGAAATCTTTTGAGGAAAACACTTAAGAGGTTCAAAACATACACAGATCTAAGGTATATCTGAAAGAAAATCGAAAGATCTTAATAGGTTAGGGTTTTAGAGAACCCAGAAAAGTGAGAAAAACTTCGAAAAGTTACTGATCTAGCCGGAAAAGCCATGGATCTGACTCGATCGACCATGGATGGTCGGAAAAGACCAAAGATAGAAGTCGAGCAGGATATAGGTTAGATCTCTTCGAGATCATTCCATCAAATCACAAAAACAGGCACACAGGAGGCATAAGAGACTGGTATATGTCTCAAAAAGCTATGGGAGCCCAAGGATTGAGTGAGAATCAAAGGGGTTTAGTGTGGATTTGGATGGCGGCGGCTAGGTTTAGCCTTAGGTTTCACAGAGAGTTTGAGAGGAGAGGGGGTTCAAGGGCGGAGGGTAGGGACTAATACTGGTGGCGTTCACAGATACTCTTTGATTTTATCGAAGTCCTTTTGGTATTCTTCGGTCTATTTGGTAGCAGCATCCTTCTTCAACATCTTAAATATTGGCTCACAGATGACTGTAGACTGTGCTATGAATCGGCTGATGTAGTTAAGCCTTCCCAAGAAACTCATCACATCCTTCTTGTTCTTTGGCGGTGGTAGTTCCTAAATAGCTTTGACTTTCGACAGATCCAGTTCTATCCCTCGACAGCTCACAATAAACCCAAGCAATTTCCCAGCAGGAACCCCAAATGAACACTTTGCGTGGTTTAGTTTCATGTTGTATCTCCGCAATATATTGAAGAACTTCCTCAAATTTTCCATGTGGTCAGTGGCCTTCATGGATTTGATGATAACATCATCCACATATACCTCTATCTCCTTGTGTATCATATCATGGAAAATGGTAGTCATGGCCCTTATGTAGGTGGCCCCTGCGTTCTTCAGGCCGAATGGCATCATCTTATAGCAGTACATTCCCCATGGCGTAATGAAAGTCATTTTCTTAGTATCTTCCTCATCCATCCAGATATGATGATAACCAGCGAAGCAATCTACGAATGATTGTAACTCATGCTTAGCGCAATTGTCAATCAATATGTGTATATTTGGCAAATGGAAGTCGTCTTTCATACTGGCCCACAGACTCTGACCTTCCCATCCTTCTTTGGCACTAGCACGATGTTGGCTAACCATGTCGGGTACTCCACTACCCTTAGAACCTTATCTTTGATCTACTTGTTGACTCTCTCCTTGATTTTCAAACTCATATCAGGCTTGAACTTTCTGAGCTTTTGCTTCACCGGTGGACACATTGGATCAGTTGGCAGTTTGTGAGCTACAATAGACATACTCAAACCAGTCATGTCATCATACGACCAGGCGAATATGTCCTCATACTCTTTTAGGAATTATGTATACTCTTTCTTCTCTGATGGCGATAGGTGAATGCTAATTCGTATTTCCTTGACGTTTTCTACATCTCCCGGGTTGACAATTTCGGTCTCGTCCAGGTTGGACTTAGGTATGTTCTCAAAGTTCTCAACTTCTTTGACAATCTCGTCTGGTATGTCATCTTCCTCTAAATCAATGTCTGTTTGTTGCGTTGCCTCATTGCATGTCACAATCATTGGTTCATTAAGACAAGTAATAGTAATGATGTATAAGTAAAGTAATGAGAGAAAACGATAGTAATAAGTGTTAATTCATGAGAAAAGTCAAAACGCTTTGATAAATTGCATAACTGTTTTGAACATTGAAGATCTTATTGCGGGAAATGAAAATATGAAAAGAAAATCATTTAGTAAAAACAATGGATAATGCTTGTTTTAGCCTTGCTACCCTGAGGCACATCGGGCTTTGGTTATCCTGATGGTCCAATTCTTGAGATAGGCCCCTCTGCTCACAGCTTGTATGGAAGGGCCTTCCTCTCCTCCTCCCCGAGAATAATACAACAATCCACATTATTTTCCTCTAGAAACTAGTTCTTCACTACTGCAAGTGCTTCTTTTTCATCTGACCCATAAATGATGTCGGCCTGTTGCAAGGTCTGCTCCAGACGTGGTATTGACTACTCTAATGGATAGTAAGGACCGCGCCATGGTGGCGACCAGTTGTTGAACTCTTCCCAGGTGTAATCATATCCCAAACTGAAAGTAGTGCCATGTTTCTTGAGTTTTATGGGTTTAGACATTCCTTGGAGGTTCTTGCCGAGCCTCTTGCCAGGTTCGTACCCACTCCAATTTAGTATACTCTCGATTTTGGTATCCTACCATTTGTCTTTGTCGACAGCATTTACCCGTTCAGTGTGAAGGTAAGTTTCTCCACCCAGCTTCCTTCTTCCCTCGATCGCCAAAATGGTCTGGTGATTGTATATGGGGTTGCTACCGTCGCCGTGAATGATCACTTCCTGGTGATTCCATTCAAACTTTATAGCGTGATGCAGCGTGGATGCTACGGCCCTAGCAAAATGAATCAATGGTCGTACTAGCAGCAAGTTGTTAGATGCTGATACATCTATCACCTGGAAATCAACCTCGAACTAGGTTGGTCCCATCTGCAGGCACAAACTAATCTCACCAATGGTAGACCTCTGAGAACCATCAAAAGCTTTCACATTGATTGCTCCATCCTTTATCTCATGCAGTCCTTTACCCAGCTTCTTGAGTGTTACAAACGGACAAATGTTGAGACTGGAACCTCCATCGATCAGGATTCTGGTGATGAAATAATCTTCGCATTGCACAGTGATGTGCAGTGCCTTGTTGTGCCCCAGCCCTTCAGGTGGAAGCTCGTCTTCATGAAAGGTGATATTATGTCTTTCCAGAATTTGTCCTATCATGTTAGTCATTTCCCCGCCAGTGATGTTACTTGGTACGTATGCTTCACTTAGTACCTTTAACAGAGCATTCTTATGCGTTTCGGAAATTTGCAGCAAAGAGAGAATGTATATTTGTGCTGGAGTTTTGTTCAACTGGTGGATGATCGAATATTCATTGGCATGTATTTTCCTCCAAAGGTCGTCTGGACCTATCTCAATGAGGGTTGGCCGATTGGAGACCTGCTTGCTTGATTCAACTAGGTATTAAGGGGTATAGACTCTACTAGTTCTTGTCATACCCTATGCTGCGATAGTTTCTTCAGCCTGGACCTTACCCTTCCTTCTTGCCTCGGCTGTATAGTCCCAAGGTACAGCTTTCGTATAGAATGGTATCATGGAAAACATCGCCACTGGGATCGTTGCAGCTATCCCCACGTTGAATGGAACTTGTGCCTTGGGTGGCAAAACTGCAACCTCAAATGGTGCGGGTGCATTTGTTGTAGACATGAATTCAACCTCAATTGGTGTTGGTGCATTTGCAGATGGCGCTGCTTCAAACTCAAAAGGTATAGACATATTCACCTCAGTGTCCTTAGATGGATGGATCTGGACTATGATTGGGTTGAGAGTAATTGTTGGTTTCTTTGGGTCATCACCTTCTGTGATCAACCAGATTGATCCTTCGGGATCCCAATCATCTTCTATTTCAATCATGTGGATACCTCCACACTTATGGTCTAGTAGAGGGTTGTTGCGGACATTCGGAGCGAGTTCTTTAGCCATGATGACCTTATTGTCAATTAAAAACTGGATCTTATCTTTCAAGGAACGACATTCATCGATGGTGTGTCCTTTCAAGACAGAGTGGTATGTACAGGACTTGTTTGGATTAACCTACTGAGAAGGGTTCTCAGGGGTTGCACCAGGGATGGGGTGACATAACCAGTAGCTTTGAGTTTTTCAAATAGCTGGTCAATGGGTTTAGCATTAGCGGTATATTATTTTGGAGGTCTGCGATCAAAGTTGGGTCGAGGCCTAGGGAAGTTTTGGCGTGTAGGGGGTGATTGATAGTGGGATGGTTTAGCAAGTTTGGTAGACATGAGCGGGTTGGGAGTATCTGGGTGAAGTAGGTTGGTATGTAGGAGGTGGAGGTGAGTAATAAGTTGGTGGTGGAGCTTGGTATGAGGGTGAGGGTTCTTGGTAATTTGGAGTTGGCTGGTATGTGAGTGGAGGTGTTGGGTAAGTTTGGTATTTGAGAGGAGATTTGGTCCTTTGTGCAACCATCACGGCCCTTACGTCCCTTTTCTTTGACACACCACCGGACTGTAAAGCCTTATTTGTAGCTTGCAAGGCTTTGAAATGTATAACCATACTGCTTTTAATACCTTCTTCGATTCTTTCACCCAACTTGATAATGTCAGAGAACTTGTGGTTCTCAATCATCATTAGCCATTCATAGTACTGTGGGTCCTGAGCCCGGACAAAGAACTTGTTCATTTGTTCCTCTTCTAAGGCAGGTCTGACCTTAGCAGCTTCAGACCTCCAACGAGTAGCATACTAGTGAAATGTCTCCGTGGGCTTCTTCTTCAAATTCTAAATATAGAACAAGCCTGGTGTGTTCTATGTATTAAACCTGAATCTATCCATAAAGTCAGATGCCATGCCTACCCAGCTTGACCACTTCTTGGGATCTTGGCTAATGTACCAAGATAATGCATCTCCCTTCAGACTTCTCAAGAACAGCTTCATGCGGATCCTTTCATCTTTCCCTACTCCAACTAGCTTGTCACAGTATGTCCTCAGATGGACACTTGAATCACCCATACCATCAAAATCTTGAACTTAGGAGGTTTGTACCCCCTCGGGCAGTTCGACAGCAGGCTGTATGCAAAGGTCCTCATAGTTCAGCCCCTCAATTCCCTTGCTTCTCTCAACGCCTTGGATCAGGCTGGTCAGTTTCTTAAGGTTCTCGGCCAGGTTCCTAATAAGTAGGTCCTTTTCGTCAGACTCAGGTGTGTATGGTATAGGTTGGGTAGAGTGTGGCATGGTCTCCACATAGATGGGATTGTTATGGTGGCCTGGTGTATGGGTGTGGAAATGGTCATTTGTAGAGTTCTGAGGTTCTGGGATGAGTAGTGGAGTGTTGTTTGGGTATGGCAGGTGTTTCATTGGTTCTTTGATGGAGCTGTGTGATGGTGAGGTGCGGGATGATTCTGTTGCTTTGGGATATTTTAAGGAGGTGTAGGGTTTTGAGTGTTGGGGAAATTGATATCTGGGGTGATGAGGGAAAATGACAGGTTTGCCAGATTTTGAACCTGATCGAGCTCTTCTTAGAATTTCAGCAGTTTCTGTTCCAGTTGGGAAACATTCTCATTAGGAACCCGAATACCATGACCATCAATGGCCTCTACCCATTCAGTTGGGTTCACCTTCCTGACATTGTTCAAATCTTCCATCTTGCCTTTGTTCTTATTCTTAACAGGACTAAGAGGAGGAGTGGGTGGAGGGCCCTTGGATCTCGTGGAATAAGATGATGATGCCAGAGTGCACGAACTAACCTTTTGGGGAAGGGAACGATAAAAGAAAGAAAACAAAATAAAAACAAAGGTAATTAAGTCAGTGAGGATTATAAAAAGTATTGCAATATTTAAACACATAGTGCGGGAATGTAAATCGTGTCCTAATTTGGGAACCTCTTTGTGCCCGAGGTAGGCCTAGCGACAAATTGATTTGGAGAACTTAGAATGCTAAATGCCTTATTTTATTGATAAAGATAGGCGAATCGACACTAAATAAACAAGAAATAAAAGTCACTAATGGCCATTAGCCTTATTACATTCATAAGCGAAAAAGTAAATTCCTATATATTTGGTCCTAGAAGGACCTTCCTCAAGTTGAATGCTCTCGTTGATCAAATCCTCCAGTTTGCGTAGGTTCACCAGTAAAAATACCTTTGCCAGGTGTTCTCCTTTATTTTCCTCAGCGTTCTGGCAGTCAGTGACTCTCTTCCTCACCTTTCCTTCCAATTCCAACAAGTTGTATTCCAGATATTCCAGCTTTTTGCTGGATTTGGCGGCCCTCTCTTTCCATTCGTTGATTTGGTCATTTGACGAAATATTCCTCCACCAATCTAGCAAGAGCGGGGGCATGCTAATTATACCAAAACTGGGAACCTCGTGCCTCATTTTTTGCAAGACAAATAAGGTTAGGCCCTTACCCCCACCAGACTCAACTATTTAATATCAACAATTAGCAGGAAGCATTTAGTTCTCCAAATAAATGCACAGAACGTGATGATGTCCGTTTGGGTTTAGGGAAATGCAATGGACTTTGGACAAGGCTATCTTAAAGGATCATTATGTGGACAACATAACTAACTCGGCTAGGTTTGACCATGATGCATGCACAATTTAAACAGAGTAAGGTTTCTATGAGGTTTTAGACTGGAACCCTTGAGCGGACAACTCAAGGGGGAAGGTACGGAACTGTCGACTGCACCACTGATAGACTAGTTTTACCACAAATATGTCTTTCCGAATTTAGGGGGTAATGATATAGGAAGAGCGACACCACTTATTAAAAGCGTTGCTATAGTATTTGTTTGGCACGAGTGAAGTATGATGTTGAGTATGATTATGCAACAATTAAAAAAACATGTTGACATGTATTTGCACGTTAAGAAAGCGATAAATACAATAGAGTCGTCATGCTGTCGCATTCCCTTTTTTCCTCTACACATCGAAAAATCGGGTTTATGACATTCGGGAAGGACAACTCGTTCCTTTTGGGAACTGGGTTTTTGCATTTGAAGAGTCGCCACCTAATAATTAAGGTGAATTTGGACACTAATAGAGATTCAATTCTAAGTTTGTTTGGGTAACCAGAGATTAGGTAAGGGCTTGAAATTATCCCAAGGGGAAGGTGTTAGGCACCCCTCAGGATCCGCTAGTATGGTTCCCGGCCAGACAGTTTTTATGAATTTGTACAAATAGACAAGTATTGACTCAAATAGAGGGGATTTAAGATTAAACACGCAAAAAGTTTGAAAACAATTATTGAAAGGCTAAATTTTGAAAAGAGTTACAATCTAAAGCATGCTTATGAATGTAAGAAAAGGGGGAAGGGGTGTCCTAGGTTTGTTTGTAATGTGGATCACATCGATGCAATACCTGGTATGACACTTCTCAAAAGAGGGGCTACACGTGGTATTAGCGCACCGGTCATTATATCCATATCTACCCTTTCCCACCCCGTAAAGGTAATTAGAGCGATGATTGGTCTCGACTCTTATTGCATGCTACTATCCGTCCTTTCCTATTAGTCCCAGAGGAATTTTTAGGACTCTTATTACTAAAAGAAGGAGGTTCTAGGTAGACCTCAGGTTTAAAGGTAAAAATGCTAAAGCGACGTACAAAACATATAAGATTGCAATTAGGGGGAAACATACAAGCAGATAGAAGGATCAGTTATACCTCCACAAATAATACACGTAAACAGCATGACTTTTACACAGTTAAGGTCTGAATTTAAAATCCTAAGGTAGGATGTTTAAGTTGTTGAAGCAGAACCAAGTTTATTACATGACTCAGATAAGAAGTCTGAATCAGGCCTGCCTGCTGGTTGTAGCAGTTGATAATTAAACAAAGGCAATTCCAGTTTTATCATTTTTACCTAAGGCTTGCCTAGGCGCAAAGCGAGGTGCAGCAGTTGTTCCAAGTTATTAAGACAGTTTGGAGATTACTTTTATTACCTAAAGCATGTTTTTCCAGGTTTTCAGCACATAGAATTATCTCCAGTTGGTCGTAAAGGACTGAGTAAAATTGTTTTATTCCCTTTTATGATTCATAGTTAGACTAAGCGTGCTAAAGCAAATATAAATGAAATCTTAAAGACATGTATCTAATGTACGGAGATGCAAAATGATGTGTATGCAGAATCCTAAGCAGGATTTCTATATGCATAAATATTACAGCGTCTAAACATGATTTCTAGAATATGCAGAGATGATATGTTTGTTAGTGTTGTTTAGCCTAAACAGGATCTCTAAGTGTACATAGCAGTAGGAACATGATTGCAGAAACACCAGTATTAACGTAGGATTTTATAAGTGATATGTTAGTGAAATGGACATGCTGAAAAAAATAAGTGTAAGTCCTAAGCAGCATGATCTCTAATGTATGAAATGCGTCCTAAGCATGATTTCTATTGCGCAAGTAGGAATGTAAACCTAGGAACATGTTTTCTACCCTTTAATAAATATAGCATGCATATTTCCCCATCCTTTTTCACTAGTCAACCCCATACTTGTTTACAAATTATTACAAACCAAATGATTGAATTACATAAGAAATGCAAAAATAAGATGTTACAACCATAGAAAGCCTGATTCTGACTTCCTCTCTGAGTTATGGAATAAACCACCTCAAATGCCAAATGTTATTCCAAAACCTTCTCATGTCTAGGTGTGTCAGAGTTCCCTAAGGATCTCAAGGGATTACAGGCAGTGCTCACACCCAGATTTGCATAACCAAATAGAGTAAGTGCAGTGTGGAAGAGCCAACCCTTATGTGTCCAAGTTCAGAGGGAGCTCAAGCATCCCAAAGCAAGGCTCACACAAAAGGGGCAGAACCTATATTCTAAAAGTATAGTAAAAGTGCAGAACACATGTTGAATGGGATTTGTTTTTTAAAAAAGTTGGACTGATAGTCCATTTTGAAAGCAGTCAGTAACAGAGGTGATTGAAATCAGTTGTAGTAGTAAATAAAACTTAAAACTCCCAAGATGGGATCACATACAGAATCAGTAAGCACACAGAGGGGTCAAGGGACTGGGGATACACAGACATTGACTGCAACATATAACCCCATCAAGGGTCTTAGGACTAGTAGGACATGCACAACAATAGCTGATACTGGCATGATCACAGGCTAGTCAGAAAGAACATAAGCACATTGAAGGGATAGGGGGCTTGGGATGATAAGTACACAATAAGTGATTGATAGGGCATGCTTGGAGACACACATGCATTAATCTAAAGGGAAGGGGAAACATTATAGCATGTTGGTAATGTAACTTAACAGAACCACAAGTAGAAAAAATGAGGGAAACTGAAACAAATAAAGAAGAATGTTGTTGTTGAAGCTTTAAAATTAAACTAGGACATACCAGTTAAAGAAGCAAAGTGCAAAAAGATAAGGCAAGTAGGATTCTATAGTCTAGCCTTGACTTTCAACCGGCTAGACAAAGCGGTAGCACAAGTAATAGTAGAGAAAGAGAGATTATTGAGTGTGTAAGTGTGTATTCTGAACTCAATTGTTCGTGTCTTTAAAGAAAAGAGAGTAGGGTATTTATAGCTTTGAAAATGAGTAGAAAAATAAGGTAACCAGTAAAGGTTTGACACAAATATGGCAATAATCACAATCAGAATCCCATTAATAAAAGTACTTCCCTTTAATCAAGGGATTACTATTCAAACGATACTGACAGGGACAATTAAGGAAAGAAATCAGTTTGAGAAAGATTGATTCTTGCCATAAAAGGGGTAGTAAAGGTATAGGGTAAATAGTTGAGTCTAAGTACAAGATATACTTAATTTTGGGAAAGGATTCAGCATGGTAAAATATCACAACAAATAAAGGAAAGAATCAATCAACTTAAACAAACGAGTAAAATTAGGGTTTATAAGAAAACCTTGCAATTAAACCGTCACTTAAGGAAATCAAGATCAATCAAGAAGTGGTCATGATTTTGCACTTCAACATATAAGTAGAAGGGAATGAACAAGCGTATTAGACATGTAGGGTCAAACATATTGACAAAAAGGAGCAAACTAGATGGACATAAACATAAAGGAGTGACATGAATAGGCTAGGGACTATTCAAAGCATGGTAATCAACAAGGTCAAGTAGTCATGGCTCACACGTAGAACCAAAGTGAAGAAACCAGTATAACAGGTAAAGAGAGTCAGAAACAAGTAAAGAACTCACAGTAATAAATGAGAAAACCCTTTAAGAAATTAGGGTTTTAACAATAGTCGAGTTTAAAAGATGGTAAGAACTCATAATCAAACAAGTCAATCAAGGAAAAGGATTCAAACACAAAGAAGTTAATCGAACCCAGTATTCATACAGAACAAATAAAGGCAGTTCCAAAACCTTGGATAATATCAAAGATGCTTAGGGTTTTCAACATGGTTAATCATGTAGAATAAAAGCGTAACAAATAGTTTGAACACAGTAAAATCATAAACAACACTAAAATCAGAGAAGAGATTTTTTTTTAAAAGAAAGAGTTTAATAAACCCTAATTTTTGAAGACGGAGAGTCGCTTGGAAAAAAATCGGAAATCTTTTGAGGAAAACACTTAAGAGGTTCATAACATACATAGATCTAAGGTAGATCTAAAAGAAAATCGAAAGATCTTAATAGGTTAGGGTGTTAGAGAACCTAGAAAAGTGAGAAAAACTTCGAAAAGCTACTGATCTACCCGGAAAAGCCGTGGATCTGACTCGATTGACCATGGATGGCCGAAAAAGACAAAAGATAGAAGTCGAGCCGGATCTGGGTTAGATCTCTTCAAGATCTTTCCATGAAATCACGAAAACAGGCACGCAGGAGACATAAGAGACTGGTATATGTCTCAAACAACCATGGGAGCCCAAGGGTTGAGTGAGAATCAAAGGGTTTTAGGGTGGATTTGGGTGGCGGCAGCTAGATTTAGCCTTAGGTTTCAGAGAGAGTTTGAGAGGAGAGGGGATTCAAGGGCGGCGGGTAGGTAACAAATGAATTAGGTTAGGGGTCGTTTTGGGTTAAAAAGGTAAGGTAGAACGGTGGCCGTTGATCTGAATGATCAACGACCTAGATTAAAAGGGGTAGGTGGGGATCCGGGTTTGGGTAGGATTTAATTGGGTAAGGGTCGAGTTTAAATTAAAATTGGGCTGGGGAATTGGGGTTCAATTTAGGTTATAATTGAAATGCAAAAAGGGTTGTTATTTAAAAAGCCAGGTTTCTCTTTTAAATTTATAAAAATAGTAAATAGTTTCTGAAAACTAAATTGAAAGGGCTAAAATGATTTTCAGTACATAATTAACAATATAAAAATACAAGACTCAATTTTAAGAATATAAAATATAATTAAGTCTTAAAATGGCTAATATTGTAATTATGTGTAATTTAGCTTTAAAAATATTAAATGAAATTGTAAAAATTACTTTAGCCATATTTTGGCATAAATATAAAAAATCCAATAGATGAATTATCAAGATAGTAAATTTTGAAAATAATTGTTGGGATTTTATAGATAAACAAAGGGGGAAATAAATACATTAAAACCCTTTAAAATAATAAAATCCTTGGACATGCTTATATATGCATATATATGCTATTTTGAAGTTATTTTACATATTGAAAATATATAGGAAAAAATTGGGTGTCAACACTAGCATGCATACTATTCATAAATATTTCAAAAATGAGCTTGTCATTGGCCTTCCAAAAGTAGATTTTACAAAAGATCAAATCCGTGATTCTAGACAACTAGGAAAATAAACCAGGTCCTATTTTAAATTTAAAAATATTGTTTCTACTACAAAACCTCTTCAACTCTTGCATATGGACCTTTTTGTCCAATTAGAACTGCTAGTATAGGTGGTAGAAAATATGTCTTTGTTATAATAGATAATGTTTCTCGATTTATCTGGATTATTTTTCTAAGTCATAAAAATGAGGCATTAAAGAATTTTGAAGTCTTCTGCAAGAGGGTATAGCGGGAAAAAAGGTTACTACATATCTTCCATAAGAAGAGATCATGGAGGAGAATTTGAAAGCAATGAGAACTTCTGCAATGATCAAGGGATCTCCCACAATATTTCATCTGCAAGATAACCTCAACAAAATAGAGTGGTAGAACGCAAAAATAGAACCTTGCAAGATATGGCACGAACTATGATTGTGGAAAATTCACTTCCACACCACTTCTGGACAGAAACTGTAAGCAGAGCATATCACATCATCAACAAATGCTTAATTCGATCTATTCTCAAGAAGGCTCCATATGAGCTATGGAGAGGTAAAAGACCCAACATCATTTATTTTCATCATTTTGGTTGCAAATTCTTCATTCACAACAAAGGAAAAGACAATCTTGGTAACTTTGATCAGAAAAGCGATGAAGGTCGTTTTTTTGGATACTCTCCCTCTAGTAGAGCAGAAAGAGATTTTAATAGGCGTACTCTTTTCATTGAAGAATCCATACATGTTGTTTTTGTGGACACTAACCCTCGCTTAAGGAATGAAAAATTTCCTAAAGATGAGGAAATTTTCATAGTTCCAAAATCTATCAATACAGGTGAAAACACTCGTGATGAGGTGACTGATCAGCAAGATCAATTGACTAAAAGTCCTGTAGACAATCAGAAACCTTCTATAATTGAACACTTAAATCCTGTTGAAAAGGAGCCAGTATCAGTTGTTCCAAATGAATCGAAAAGTGATCCTGGATATCCACATAAGTACATCATTGGAGATCCTCAAGAAGGAATGAAAACTATAAGATCACTAAAGCAAACATCAAATATTGCTCTCATATCCCAGTTCGAACCAAAAAGGTGGATGAGGCCTTTGGGGACGAAAGCTGGACAACTGCAATGAAGGAAGAGCTTGATCAATTAGAGAAAAATAAGGTATGAGAACTCATTCCTACACCTCCAAATGCATCCATTGTTGGAACAAAATAGGTGTATAGAAATAAGTTAAATGAGTCTAGACAAGTAGTAAGAAATAAAGCTAGACTGGTCGCTCAAGGCTATTCACATCAAGAAGGAATTGACTACGAGGAGACCTTCGCCCCTATTGCCAGGTTTGAATCTATTCGCATCCTATTAGCCCATGCTGCTAACTAGTGTTTCAGACTATTTCAGATGGATGTGAAAACTGCTTTCTTAAATGGGTTCATCTCTGAGGAAGTGTTTGTTAAGCAACCTCCAGGATTTGTAAATGAATCATTTTCAAATCATGTCTACAAACTGTCCAAAGACTTGTACGGTTTAAAGCAATCTCCTAGAGTTTAGTATGAAAGACTGATTTAATTCCTAGTCGAACATGGGTTTGACAAAGGTAATATTGATACTACTCTTTTTATCAAACAATCGACTGAAGGTAATTTAATAGTACAAATCTATGTAGATGATATTATTTTTTGCAGTACTAAACCTGTTTTATGCAAGGACTTTTCAAACATCATGAAAGGGGAATTTGAAATGAGTATGATAGGAGAATTAACCTTCTTCCTTGGGCTTCAAATCAAGAAAGTACATAAAGGGATTTTCATTAGTCAAACAAAGTACACAAAAGAGCTCATCAAAAAGTTTGGCATATCTGATGCAAAGGCCATAGGGATGCCTATGAGTCCGTCAACTACCTTGGATAAAGATAAAGATGGTAAGAGTGTCGATGAAATAATGTATCGAGGTATGGTTGTTTCTCTACTCTATCTTACGGCTAGTAGACCAGATATTATGTTCAGTGTTTATAAATATGCAAGATATCAGTCAATTCCTAAAGATTCCCACTTGACTGCTATTAAACGTATTATCAGATATTTGATAGGGACAATCGACTACAGATTATGGTACGAAAGTTTAGATATCTTTGATCTCAAAGGTTTTTCAGATGCAGACTTTACAGGAGATAAAATTGATAGGAGAAGTACGAGTGGAATGTGCCAATTACTTGGAAAATCTCTTATATCCTGTCACAGAAAGAAACAAAGCTGTGTAGACCTATCTACTACTGAAGCAGAATATTTGGTTGTAGGCAACTGTTGCACACAAGTTCTATGGATTATGCATCAACTATTAGATTATGATTTACACCTTAACTTTGTTCCTATTATGTGTGATAACACTAGTGCTATTTGTCTTTCAAAAAATTTATGTATCATTCTAGGGCTAAGCATATTGAGATTAAGCATCATTTTATACGTGATCATGTTGCCAAAGGCGATATTGTGTTAGAATTTGTCATACTGAAAATAAGTTAGCGGATATTTTTACAAAACCATTGCTTGAAGAAAGATTTTTTTCCTTCGTGACAAAATTGGTATTTGTCCAATTCCCATCTAACTGTGCTAAATGTTTTTCATAATTATCTAAGTTTATAAATTTTTCCATAATTATTCTTCATAATTTTTGCCCGAAAAATCTTCTAGTACTTGATTAGTATGTACATGCATTAATTGTTGAATTAACGTTGGGCTTGCAGAAAGAAACTTTTTCAGTTGCTCTTCACACATCTCTCAGAGAATCGAGGCGTCCATTCAAACTCCTTTTAACCCCTTCCCTCATCTCCCATTCTCTCAAAGAAAATCAGTCTCTCTCTGCTCTCTTTTACTCATGGAATAAACCAAACCCTCTCATTCCTCCTCCATACCCAGAAAAAGCCATCGATTCAAGAAAAACCATCAAACTGATGATCCTGTTGATGTAAAATTCTTAGAAAACATAGATTGTCTATTGTCCGAGGATGATTATAGTAATTCTCAAGAAGCTATTCTCGTCTCCCAAAAAGATGGATGGAAAGCGTTTAATGGAGTTTTTCCCCAAACAATCTTCTCGAAAAAGAGGGAAAACTAAAATCATAAATTTTGGCCCTGATGACAAGATGAATTTCTATGGCCCCGAAGAGAAGGCTAAGTTTGTTGCTTTCAAAGGAAAGTCGATTGCTTTTGGTCGCACTGCAAGTTTGAAATATATGCAAAACTCTCACTGTGATGTTATCTCTGTGTTTGAAACTCAAAAACTTGCCTCTCTATTTGCTACTTTTGGTGACACTATCTATGAAGAGCATGTGCGTATAATTTTTGCAAATCTGTTTGTGAATGATAAAGATGATCTAGAATCCATGGTTTTAGGAACTCGTATTATTCTTGACGCTTATCAGTTTGAGAAAATCTTTGCAACAAAGTTTGTTGGGTATAGTCTATTTGTACAACATTCTTGACCTGATAATTTTGAAGTGTCATTTGAGGAAGCTAAAAGTGTGTGGTCTGAAAACCCCTAAATATTGGTCCAAAAAGTTTGAAATTTGAACACCGTGTACTAGCCCACATTATTGTTACCATGTATTGGTTCACTTAGAACAGTTTACCTTATGGTTTACTAATCTCTCACATCTTGAAAGTTATGAAAGTGGATCTGTCTCTCTATGCTCCTAAAACCATCTCCAGCACATATGACAAGACTGCCTTTGCCATGATGGGATATACCTTGATTGAGGGATCGTGGCTCAAGAAAGACAAGGCACCTGAATTCATCCCTCAACAGGACACTGGATGGATTAAATCTGAAGCCAACAAATCCTCTTCCTCAGATCAGTTGCTGCTAATGCAGCAAAATATTGCAGGTATCAAGAAATTGCTAACCTCTATGCAGGAACATGTGGACAAGATCAGGACAGTAACCAAGGAAACTGGAGCAGATGTGTCTAAGATAAGTATCACTCTCCAAGCAATAAAAAGGCAAGGAATCAGGGCTATGCAGGATGTAACTAAGAAGCTGACCAAAGTCACCAAAGATATTAATGACTTCTATGACAGTTTCTTACCAAAGTGATCAACACCTTGAAGTATTTCCTTGGAAGGAACTAATTGTCTAAGCTATTTAGGCAATCTTTTTATTTTGTTTTATGTGGTGGATGTTAAAACATTTTCTTTTGGTTGTGTCTGGATGGGCATGTCAGTCGACTATGCGCAGTAAAACTGCTAGCTGTATATATTTTTTGCCTGCTTAACTAGTACTATTATTAGCTATTATTTTTCTTGCTCTTTTTGATTGATGTCAAAGGGACAGAAGAAAAAGAGTACAAAGATAGGGGGAGCAACAAACAAGGCAGAGCTCCAAGACAGGGGGAGCAGAAGTACACTCGAAAAAGGGAAGTATCCCTTAAATTAGTCGAACTCTTTTTATATTATTTTCATCATCAAAAAGGGGGAGATTGTTAAGTTTAGAATTTTAATAATGTTCAACAATCTAAAGAAGCATTGACTAATGAAATCTCATTGTGTGCAGATCTAGAGGAACGACATTGATGAAAGGAAAGAAGATTATATGGGAAATCAGAGGAACTCAACGGCTATATATTTTGAACTTTACATCAACAACAACAACATCAATCAATCAAAGAACAAAGAAGAAAAATCAATCAATCAATCAGCCTTGCCAAAGATCCTCAAGCGTGCAAGAAAAGAAAGAGAGAAAATCACGGCTAGAGACCAAATCAAGAACAATCTGCGAAAGCACTAATCAAGGAGAAATGGAGGAACCAATTCTTCAAGATTAAGAATGAATCTAGTTACCCTTTCAAGCTAGATTCATGAGGCTACCTTTGAGTCTCACTCTTAGATGTATATGCCTCACAAGGAAAGGTCTCCAATAATTGCTGCCATACAATCCCAGAAGACAATGAAACAGAAGACTCATCAAGCTATAAAGGAAGAAGAAGGACATCGAAGGGCACGCAAGTACATCATCTATTTTTACACCTTTCTAGTTCTTAGTACAAACAGTGTATTCTTGAGTCTACAAGTATCGCAAAAAATAAGAAGAGTTAAAAATAAAACGAGAGTTGTGTCAACATTAGAAAGAAATATTGTTGCTATATATTGTCGGTGGTGAACGTACTAAAACCATCACTGTTGTAAACTCTTACTGAATATCTAAGAGAACCCTTATGACCCAAGGGAACTGGATGTAGGTACCACACTGGTACTTGAACCAGTATAAAAATTGATGTGTCTCCTTTACTTTTCTGTTTGCTCAGTTTATTTCTGCTGCGATTAATCACTATGTAAAGTCTAGTCGACTAATTGCTTACATAGTCAACTAAGATTTACAAATCGGATACAATTCACTCCCGCTTGTACTTTCAGATTGGTTTGTTAATTTTTGGATCTTGCCATCTCAACACAACTATCCGTTCGAAGAACCTGCTTATCCTCTCCACAACTGCAAAGAAATTGGTCATAATTTATGACTTTATAATAGAGATTATAAGTCTGGACTCCCAAATGTCCAGAGTTATATTTTTCACATTGGTTCAACATTCACCATATATTGTATGTTCCGATAAAGTATTGATGACTTAGTTAAAGATGATGGTCATGATAAATTGGACCAGCAAATGCACGATGAGTTTCCTGCAATGTTGGAGAGTTGCTTTACACCTAATATGGCTATATTCTTAAGGATGGGACATGAGTGGGACCTCAATTCTAGAGAATTCACGAACTCCTCTAGAGAAGTAGAAGGTAATGCGAGGCTCTTGTTTTTCCCATCCGTTAGACAAGATGGAAAAGTTAAATAGAGTGATGTTTTTGGTTAAGTTTGGGAAATTTGAGTAATATTATCAGTTAAAATGAGATATTACAAGGATGAAGTAAAAAAAAATCGCTAAACAATAAGGATGATATTGTTGAAAAACTCTATTATTTGCACACCCATCAAGATTTCTAAGAGTAGGTGAGAAAAAGGCTGGAGATCAATGATTGGACTATAGAGGAAACATGAGGATAGTTTTAGCACATTGGATAACATGAATCTTCTCCATTTCTTTCAGCAGTATCTAAGTTCTCAAATAATTCATTCAGCTATCCCATTAAAAATAGCCACATCATATTGTATAATTATACACTTCATCTGGGTATACGCCACATAATTAAAAGAAGGGAGGAAAAAAAAAAGATAGCCTATAAGTTGGGCAAAGGATATGTGGCAAACTTTTTCCTTTTTTATTTCCTTATTTCTTTTTGTGTGTTTGATAGATGACTTATACTAGTAAAGAAAATTGAAGGATGTCTTTCAAACAGAAAAGAGCGGGGTAATAAGCTCATGGTTTACATGAATGTCACATCGGTAGTAATGATGAAAGGGGTTTTTTTTATTATCAAGATATGTATCTGTATTGGAACTCGACTAAATTTGGATTTATACCGAAAAATTCAGCAATAAAAGTAAAACACTCTCTAACAAATATCACTCCATAAACAAGGCTCGAATCCGAAACTGTTAGTTAAAGATAAAAGAGTATTCACTACTCTACTATAACCCTCGTTGGAAGGGGCTGACGGACATGAAGTAGTATTAAGAATTCATAGCAGCCATTTCTTCATAAAAATAATGCAAAAAGATGGGCTCCAGGTCATTGATTGTATAATAAAACCAACAATGCCAATCACTGCTATTGAACAGCAACTATGCAAAGTAGATCTGCTTAATAGAGAAGAAAACACACTTGGCACTTGGGGAAAAAGAGATGTCTTTGTTGAAGAGCAAATGTGTCTGGCCTATATTTTGCCGATTACTTGTATGATTATTCGAAAATTTACCTAGTTTAATTTAGCTATTTACTGTGCAGCTGTAGCTCTTGGATAAACATAGAGTCCTAGATTTTTAATTTGTTAAGATAGACCCAAGAAATAAAACGTTTAACGTTGCATAGCCAATGAAGCAAGTGAAAATTATGAGATGCCAAAGTTTAAATTTCAGCAACTAAAAACACGGTAGATAATTTTTTCTTATCGGCCTAAGCCTAAGTTAATAGAGTTACTTGGTGTATATACAAGTGGAAGATAGCGTGTACTCAATATTATAGTTAAAGGTATGCACAAGTTGAACTGGACACTAACGTTGTTTGAAGGGGGGAAAAGGATTAACGGAAGAAAAATTTGGAAGAAAGGGAAAAGAAAATATTTTCCTTTTGCTTTATCTATTGTGTTTGAAACTTATCGTCCCAAATAATCAGGATTCACGTCCCCGACTAATAGGGAGAGCGCTCCCGGGATCTCTAGTTAAAAATGAAGTGGTCTCATCCATTCGTGCACACTTCTTGGTAGTGGTGAAAAGAAAATCATTACTAAATAATTTGTTACAGCTATGATAGACCGAGTATCCTAAACGCGTTGGTCTTTGACAGAATGACACAGTGGATAAATCACATGAATGAATGATTGTGAACGAGTTCACAACGAATCCAACCTTTGCATTCATACTTTTAAAAAGTTCAAATTAGTACAATTAATATTAATGGTTAATGTGTATCTTTGAACTAAGAAAACCAGAACAATCATCTCCAAGAATATAAGGTGAGACGTAAGAAAGAAGAAACATTATGCAAAGGATATTGCAATATCTGATGGCATTATGGCAACTATGTTAAGTTTGTACAAGTTTTCAACAAATAAATAAACCAAAAAAAAAAAAAAGTAATTACCTAGTTATTGATTAATTGGGGTCCAACCAAAACCCCTCCAATTTGTCTAGTTGTCCAAGTTAACTTGATATCTTTGGGGTTCATTCTATGATTAGCCGACATAAGTCACTTTCTTAAGTTTAAAATATTGTTTATAATTTCTTCAAAAACAGCTTGTTGACAACTCCTCAAGTGTTGTTTGATAAATCTAGTGTAATAAATACTAGCATTTTCAACCAAGTTTCCTTATATACTGCAAGCTTCTTAGTTCATGAACCTTAATTAACCTCTCTTTCTTCCCTTTAATTACTACTTTCTCACACAAGAAATATTATTTTTGAAAGAAAAAAATGGGTATAATTGATCACATATCAGATATGTTTGAGGTTACAAGTACAAGAAAAAGCAAACGCAAACCAATGCAGGTAAATTTGCATGCTAATTCCATGTGTTTTACCCCTTAATTCTTTTTGTTTTTTTTCCTTTATTAAATTTTAAGGCTTCGTGATATTGAAACTAATTTTTTTTTCTTTTTTTCTTTTCCCATTTCAGACAGTTGAAATAAAGGTGAAAATGGATTGTGATGGCTGTGAAAGGAAGGTTACAAATGCAGTTTCGTCTATGAAAGGTTTAATTCATCTCTCTTATGCATAAAAGAAATCAAGAATAATAAGTGAATAAATAATGTTTTATACTATGTCAATATATATAAATTAAATTCATTACTTAAAATTTATCACATAGCTTCGACGGTTCAAGTTCTTATTTTGTAATTAGACTCTTTCTACATTATAACCGTTTTAAAAAATAACAGCCGACAATTTATATAGTTTGTATATTAATGTATAATATACATATAATATACATATTTTATACATAATTAATGTATATTTTGTATATTTGACTAGCGAATATAACTTTTTTTACCAGCCAAATATGTAACTTCCACAAAATTCTTTGTATTGAGTTTTTATATTCTAATTGCTTAATTGTATGTTGTAGGGGTGAAATCAGTGGATGTAAGCAGAAAACAAAGCCGAGTAACAGTGAGTGGTAATGTTGAACCAAAGAAGGTGTTAAAGAAAGTGCAGAACACAGGAAAGAAAGCAGAATTTTGGCCATACGTAGAATACAATTTGGTATCATATCCGTATGCACCAGGAGTTTATGACAAGAAAGCACCTTCTGGCTATGTGAGGGATGTACCTCAAGCTTTTCAAATAGTACCAAATACACCTACTCACACACTCACCTCCATGTTTAGTGATGAAAATCCTAATGCTTGTTCTATCATGTGAAGAAATTAATGCATTAGAATTTTGTAGTATATGTTACTAATAGCGTGCCGGTTTTAAATTTTTTGTCTTAGACTAGTATATGTTAAAAATATGTTTAGATGTTGAGTTGTATAGGAAGTACTTTCTCGTGTTCTTTTGTAGCCAAAAAAATATTTCTATGCTGAACTAGAACAAATTTATCATGGAGCGTTTTCAAAGTTTAGATTATATACATCGTTGGTGTAAAGAATTTAATTTCTTACACTGTAAAAATATATTTACTTGTTGTAGCAGATAATCTGCCTTATTTTCAAGAATTTAAATTTATATTTTAATAAAGTTTACTTACCGATATCATTAGATGACATGATAGTATAAAGAAAGTTTTTACAAATAGTGTGTATAACACGCTCATCTCTAAGTTTAGAGATGAAAATCCTAATGGTTGTTCAATAATGTGCGGAGATGAATGCATTAGAATATTGTATGTTAAAAACATAGCAGTTCTAAATTTTTTTGCCCAGTACTGGACACGACTTCATAGACTCCCTAGGACTCTTGAACCTAGGGCTCTAATACCAAGCTTTGTCACGCCCCGAACCATGGCCTGGGCGTAACACGACACTCGGTGCCTGACTACATGTGACCGAGCGAACCAACTACATGGCTGGATCAACACGTGGTATAACTATGAGCTAGAGGTAAATATAAAACATGATAATCTACTAAAGAGTCTGACTGAAATACCATAGATGCGGAAAATACTCAAAGGTCTGCAAGTATAAACAAGTAGCTGATAAGGCTAACACATGAAAGCCTGCTAATATCTGACTGACTGGGTTATAGTCTACGAAGCCTCTAAAGAATACTGAAAATGCTAACTGTTTACCGGGACAAGGTCCCCGGTATACCTTATTAACTGAAATACTATAATGACTAAAACAAAAGAGAGATAAGGCCCCAGAAAACTGGGGCTCACCAATAGCTGATACGAGATGTCTTAGCAGGCAGAATAGTCAACCTGAAAATCGTTACCTGCATTGCGAGATGCAAGCCCAGGGCAAAAGGGATGTCAGTACATTTGAATTATACTGGTATGTAAAATAGCTGAACAAAATAACTGTAAATACTGAAACTGAAACTGAACTGCTAGCTAATAAACTGATAATTGAACAAGGAAGTAAGGATGTGAATACTCCCTCTTCTGAATGATGAACAACCTGTTTAACTGAATATTAAACTGCGGCCTCAGGCCCAAATATATGTATGTATATATATATATATATATATATATATATATATATATATATATATATATATATATATATATATATATATATATATATATATAGTATGTATGTGTGTGTGTGTGTGTGTGTGCGCGCAACTGCGGCCTCAGGCCCAAAGATGCAAAAAGCGTGAACTGCGGCCTTAGGCCCAAATACAGGTGTTCAGCATTCAAGAATATAACATCAGGAACTGTGAATCATATTACAATACATGATACTGAAATAATGAGTCATACCAAGTTACATGATACTGGAATAGTGAATAAGATTAGACTGAGATGAGTATTCATAATAAGTTGATTTATCATAACTGAAACTCATAGAATATCGAATGATTATGAGACTATGCCATCTAGAGAATAGAAGTTCTACTACTATTCAGGGAACTAAGTCATAGTTACTTTCTGAGGAAACTAGTAATGGTCAAAATGAATGGGACGTAGGGAGAATCATAGACATTCCCAAACGTAAAGAGTTAGCCTTATATACCTTAACTTCCTGCCCTTGAGCGTAATACAATGTTTGTCAACCCTTTCAACTTTAATCTATAGCAATACAAGTCAAAGGGATTCCATATTAGCTATGATGCTCATGTTTTGGTCACTTAGGCATTTTATCAAACACTTGGTGAAAATAAAGCTTCATAGTCCTTATTAATGGTGTCTCTACACCCAAAAACCCATTCTCTTGTTCCTAGATAAATTGTAAAGTCTCAAATGATTATACCAACATTATCCTTCATCACCCATTGTCACACCTCATTTTTACCATACACCCCCGGAAGAGGGTACAAGTAAAGGGAGTTTTTCCAATTAAAGGACAACCGAAACGGGATTTATTATAAAGATTCAGAGTCGCCACTTGGGAGATTTATGGTGTCCCAAGTCACCGGCTGAATCCCGAATCGAGGAAAATATTGACTCTGTTTAACAGTCCGCGAACCAGAAATCCTAGTAAGGAATTCTGTTAACCCGGGAGAAGGTGTTAGGCATTCCCGAGTTCCGTGGTTCTAGCACGGTTGCTCAACTGTTATTCAGCTTAATAATCTGATTTTAGAACATTTTGAACCTATGTGCAAATTTAACCTTTCAACCGTTTTTACTTATTTAAAGAATTAATTCAAAGTTATTTAAAACATATCGCAAGCCTCGCTACATGAAATGCACCCGTGGTTCACGACACGCTCTATTTAACCTTGTTGGAAATTAGAACCGGATCACATGAAATGCACCCCCGGATTTTAACATGTTTACTTTTTAATATTCACAGTTATGGTAGGGTCACATGAAATGCACACCCAAGTTTAATAAGGTAATATTATTATAATATGCGCCTAAAGCAACTACGCGTTTGGAATTTTATTTGGCGTAGCACACCTCGACTCCGTTTTAAAAGGGAATTTATATTAACTCTAGAGGGCATGGCTAATTAATTAAATACCCAACCCAATTGTAGAGATTGGGCGATTAGGCCAGTTGTTAAAGCCGATTGGGCCCATTAACGGCCACAGTAAGACAGTATCCATGCAACAGGGCCTGCCATGTACTATTTCCAAATGTTCTAAAGTTCTGGGCCCAAATTGAGCCCAAATCTAATAAATTGATGGTAACACTGTATCCTTCATAAAATCCTTGAATTTGAACCAAATGTTGACTACCTTAAGCACATACACATCACATTTGAATACCACATATATTCTACACTGAAAATAAGATTCCCAACATGATAGCAAAACCCTCGCGCCAATTATTCATCATTTAATAACAGAAACTCGGAGATCTGAACTCACGCTAAATTCTGACTTCATATCAACACGTTAAACAAGACTACATGACTTAAAATTTTCTAAAAGAAAACCAAATGTAAATATCAGTCAGATTTTAGCCCCAGATTGACATGATTTCAAGAAAATAAACCTATTAACATGGATTAGAACCAGACTTTGAAAGGAAAAGTTCATGCTTACGGACTTTTATTAAAGAAGAAAACCCAGTAGAAGCCAAACACTAACTGACCAAATACTGACTATTGGCCTGGAAATGAATCAATTACACTTCGATGAGATTAAGTAATACATGACTTTAATTAGCACGCTACAACCACTGAGATGCATTCCAATTGAAAGTTGCTAGCCATTCAAATTATGCTTGAAATTTAGCAGACTTAGGCAGAAATCAAAACCAAGCAAACACTAATTTCAACAAAGCCAAAACAGGTATGAACCCTTTTGCTGCATTACTCTAACATGTCCATTCCAGACTTAAACTCATATTGGCTAAAGATCATAATTCAGCCATTATTACAAATCAAAATTGAAACTGAAAATATCAAACGTAACAAAGAAATTAAGCTAATTGTAAAGTCTAGTAATTTTCAGGAATATAGGAAACAACATTTGATAAACATAGATTGCAACTTAATCAAATAAATACATGTTCTTCCATTTCACATGCCAAAGGGCTGAGTAATACCTGGTCACAATAGCAAAAACCAACAAAGAAAGTGAGCTGGGAGTATACAAAAACAGCAGCAGTAGTAAGCTCAGAAATGTCCAATGAAACTAGCCTTGAACCTAACTTTAAACCAGCAGAAATAACCACTGATACCAAGCAATCAAAAAACAGACAAAATTTGAACCAAACTTTTGAAAACCAACCAAGCTCAAACCATTTTAGCCCTCGATTGTTCAGAGATCGTTTCAGAAGTGAGAGCCTCAAGAATTACAGAAAAACTTTCAATGGAACAGTGATTTTTGATTTTTTCCAGTTGTTCTGATTTCTCTTGTATTTTCAGCCTTTTTGGTCTCTCTAAGGTGCAAAAAAAAACTGTCTGTTGAATGAGAAGAAGACTTCCTTTATAAGACCGAGGGTCTGCTGTGTGCCTTCCAAGGCAAGGCAGTCAAATTTTCCAAAATACCCTCATAGGGCATCTTTTAAAACTGATTTTTGGACAACTGTCCATTTCCTTCAGTATTTTCAATTTACAGCCTGTTTTCCCAAACCAGTTTGGGCAGCTGTCCATTTAGGAAGCTTCCCATCAGTTATTAAAGATTCTTCAAGTTAAAACACCTCCAAAATTACCCCATAAATTTTCCCATTATTCACTTACCCCCTCCCCCCGAAATTCTGAGTGCTCACAATCATAATAACAGTAAACAAACGAGCTGACACTTTCAAACAAATTGAAATTCAAAACAACTATTGAAATTATGAAAAACTATCTTGAATATCCTTCACACATAAACATGAATTTAGAAAATGTTCTTGAAACAAGAATTAATGCGAACGATGAACTATACTTAATTAATCTAAATGCTTCAGTTCCAAAATTAATTCACAAATGTGAAATGAAACCTAGCGGAAAGAAGAAAAATCTCATGAATTGAAACCAAATTAAACTCAAACCTTACGAAGCTAATTGTCATTGACAATTAAGCAAACAAGCTAACTAACGAACTTACAACCAGAACATAATGCAATTAAACAAGAAGGAGATGAGGGGTTGCATGGTGTGATTCTGGGTGGATCTGGGAATTTTTATGGTTTCATCTAACCACAGATCTGAGATTCGAGGCGATGGAGGGGGATTTGAGAGGAACTGTTTGGAGATTTGGGATGGGGAGGTGGAAGGGAGTTCATGGTGTTAATTTGGTGGCGAGTGGACGCCGGCGCCGCCACCAGACGGTGGGGAAATTCTGGGGCGGCTACTAGGGTTTGGGGGCAGGTTTCTGAAGGCGAGGGTGTTGGGACGATGAAATGAGGGGGGGGGGGGTAGGGTGCGTTCGGACATATATATACCCCCAGGCTTTAGTTCTGAGCCATTCGATCAAGTGGGGATCAACGGCTCAGATCGACACTGATCAAAACGACGTTGTTTCGTTTGAGGGTGTCCGGACCGGGTCAGGCGTGGGTTGGGCCGGGTATTGGGTGGAAAATTGCTTGGGCTGGGAAATTTAATTGCAAAAGCCTAAAATCAGATTTCTTTTTCATTCTTTTCCTCTTCTTTTAATTTCCAATTTTCCTTTAAATTAATTCCTAAATCAAATAATCCTACCACAATAAATTAATTAACTCTAACTAACAATTACCACACATAATTGAATACAAAATTGAAAGAAAAACTCCCAAAATTCGAAACTCAAATTAAAAAGCATAAAAATGAGTTGTTTTTTGTGATTTTTCCATTTTTGTAAAGCAACTAAATTACTAATTAATTCAAAATGCCAAATTAAATCTCAAATGCAAATGCAATGTATTTTTGTATTTTTTTCATAAATTAAATAAAATAAACGTGCGCGTACAAATGCAAGCACATAATGAAAAATGTTACAAAAATCTACAAAATTGCAAATAGTGGAAAAAATTCATTTTCCTTGAATTTATGGGAGTAATTCACATAGGGCAAAAATCACGTGCTCACAGATGCCCCTCTTTACCCGGAAACACGAAGAGTTTTCGTGCATAGATAAAGTGAGTGGATACGAGCGAATTTTGCCCGTTTGAATACTCCAGGGGAAGCATTTTTTGAAAGATTTGACCGCACCCTGCTTCTGAAGTTGCCTACATATGCTTGGCTATAAAGGAATCAGGTCAGTGTAGTTCGGGAAGTTTCGGTAGCTGGGACTACCATGAAGCTGGGATTTACTGCTGCTACTGCTAGCTGAACCTCCTTATTACACCATGTCAAAATAAAACAAGAAGCTAGTCTAGACTATGATCTATGGAATACAAAAATCCTATCTATATCTTCAAACTTGATCTTGTGCTTCTTGTTGCCTTGTTGTTCTCCATTCTTTCGGAGACATCCGTTTGTTGCCACCTTGAATTGTAAACTAAAATGTTTTCCCCTTCTTCAGGTGGGTGCCTGACTGCTGAACTTGATATGTATTCCCTGCTCTCCAGGCGGGCTTCTGATTTCAAAACGTGAATGTATCCCCATGTTATCCAGGCGGGCTCCTGATTGCTGACTTGAAATGTATTCCCTGCTCTTCAGGCGGGCTCCTGACTTCAACATAAACAAAGCAAAGAATCTGAAAGCTAAACTTAAATGGTACTCCCTTGTTCTCCAAGGGGGCTCCTGACTACTGCATTTGAAAGTATTCCCTGCTTTTCATGCGGGCTCCTGACTTCAACTTGACAAAACAAAGAATTTGAAAGCTAAACTTAAATGATACTCCCTTGTTCTCCAGGCGGGCTCCTGACTGCTGCGCTTGAAAGTATTCCCTGCTCTCCAGGCGGGCTCCTGACTTCAACTTGACAAAACAAAGAATTTGAAAGCTAAACTTAAATGATACTCCCTTGTTCTCCAGGCGGGCTCCTAACTGCTGCGCTTGAAAGTATTCCATGCTCTCCAAGCGGGCTCCTGACTTCAACTTGAAATGTATTCTCTGCTCTCCAGGCGGGCTCCTAACTTCAACAAAACAAACAAAAACAAAGAAAATTTTCTGCCCCAGTTTGGTGGCTGGGGACAGATGTGATTGTAAAACTAAATCATATTACCAAGTATTACTAAGGATTTGAAAGCTAGGTCCCATTATTCAGGGGGGTTCTGACAACTTTTAACTAAACGACAATTTAAAATCTAAGTTATATCTTCTACAGGTGTGACTTCTGCTAAATCTTGCTATCCAAGAGGATCTTCTTTAAACTACTTCCCATTATCCAGGAGGGTCTTGAAAATCAAAAGTCCAATTTTATCTTAAGAGTGACAACTTTTATGGCTGAATTATACTACCCTACAACAGACTTTACACTAAATGTTGTTATCTGATCGAAATCTTAAAGCGAAGTCCCATTATCTAGGAGGGTCCTGAAAATTCATAATTGAATCCTATGTCGAACATGCAAACTTCTAAGATAACTTATATTCTTTTGGGATACATTTATGCTAGATTATGCTATTTCTGAACATTTAAACTAGGTCCCATTTTCCAGGAGGGTCCTGAAAATCAAAAAAGTCAAACCTGTTTGGTGACTGCCTTTCTCCATGGAGAATTCCTCTAAAACAAACAAACTTTTCTGCCCCTGTTTCAATCAAAGAAAATTTGTCAGTTTAAAATGGTGGCTCTTTCCGCTGCATTATTTTGTTCTGACTGACTTCCCCGAACTGGCCTTGAACCACTTTGACTTTCTGACTGACTTTCGCACCCCATGACCTTCAACGAACCGAGTGTTCTATACCCCTGCTATTGTTTTCCTCTGACCCCTTTATCTGAACCTTTGCATCCCCCATGACATTACCAGTCCCTTCCACCGATGAGACTTCCGGTGATTCCTTGTACCCTCCCCTTACATCGTGTTATCCTTAGTATGCTCCGACCACAATGTGCTTTGCAATTTTGGAAGTTGGTAGTGAGTTTTGACTTGCTTTGAACAAGACTGACATTGAAACATCTTAGACAGATAAACCCAAAAGAAATGAAATGCAATGACTTTGCGGGTTAAGGATAAGAAGAATCCAAAACCAGAAGACTGCTACGAAAGGGAAAAAGAAAAAGAAACCTATCTGAGTTGAACGGCTGGTACCAATGATCATGATATGCATTTCGGATTAATCGGCCCAATCTGTCCAACCAATCAACTTTCAGTTGCCGTACTTTGTTGCCCCGAATTTTCCATGACCTAATTACTTCGCCCAAACCTTGACCTAGTTTGTCCTGCGGTGCCTTGAAACAGTTTTCCCGCCAACAGACCTTTCCCACTTGTTGACTTTTCAACTCACTTCCGCCTCAAGGTGCCCGTGAGGGTTTTCACCAATAAGACTCTCTCGTTTTAATTTCTCTCAAATCTCGTCGCCTTACGATTCCTGTGAAGGTTTTCACCAATAAGACTCTCTCATTTTATTTCTCTAAACTCTCGTCGCCTTACGGTGCCTGTGAAGGTTTTCACCAATAAGACTCTCTCATTTTTATTTTTTTCTACTTGAACCAGAGTGTTGCCCCTGACAAGAATTACCTTTGCCTGCTTGACTTGGCATTTCTCAAAGATTGATCAGAAGGTCTTTCTTTGGACCGTAATGTGGGCTTTTGGACATGGTTAAAAATAAAGGGTATCAAAGGGTCGAAAACAATTCAAATGGGTTCAACTTACAACTTTCGGAATCAGGTTTCTCACAACCTCCACAACTTCTACCCCAGTTCCTTTCATGGGGACTTTTGGGCTTTTGTTTTGATGAGACCGCATCGTGAGGCTGCCTACGTATCCTTAAAAGGAATCAGGTCGAATGTAGTTTGTAAGCACGTGATTTTTGCCCTATATGAGAATTACTCCCAAAAATTCAAAAATAAAATAATTTTTCTTGGTGTGCAATTTTTGTGATATTTTATGATATTTTGAATAATTATTTGTATTTGTTTGTGCATGTTTATTTGCTAAATTAATAAAAAATACAAAAATATGTCACATTTTGCATGTAGGATTTAATTCTACAATTGTTAGTAATTAAATTTGTTTTACAAAAAATAAAAATTACAAAAATAGGCATCGTTTGCATTTTTTGCATTTAATGTCCAAATATACAATTTTATGCTTAATTATTACTTAATTGTGCGATAATTGTTATTGGGAGTTAATTTGCGCTTTTATAACTTAATTTAGTTCTTAATAATAGTTTAAGTATTTTTATAATTTAGTTTTAGAAAAATAAAAGAAGAAAAGAGAGCAAAAATATAAAGAAAGTCGGAATTGGGCCTCTTCTTCGATTTCAAGCCACAGGCCCAAAAAATGGCCCAATCTTCCCAAACGACCCAGTCCATAACCCAAAAGACCCAAACCCCATTTGTCTTTCATTTTTCATAAAAACAAAACAAAACAAAAAAATAAAAATAAAACCAAAGAAAAACCCTAAAAGACTAAGCTATCCGCCACCCCCTTCCTATCTTCTTCTTCTTCCTCAAGTTTCTCCAAGGTCATCCATGGCTTCCCCCTCAAAGCTCAACCATGGCTGCCCAACGTCACACTCACACACACACGCACCAACACCTCCAAGCTGCCCTCCCATGAACGACCTCAAAAAACCATGAACAACCCAAAGCGAAGCTCGCTTCAGCCGCGTCGCCACTACTGCTGCTCGACACGCCATTGCTGCTGCTGGCCCGCGTCGACACTGCTGCTGCTCGACATGCCACTGCTGCTGCTGTTTGGCGTCGACCAAACACTACTGCTTCACCATAGTCCGTTGACCAAGCTCCTTCGTCGCCGCTGCTTCTCCTCCTTCCTCCGAGCTGCTGCTGCCGCAATGCTGCCTCACATTCGTCTTCTTCACGAATCGAGCTGCTGCTGCCTTCTGCTTGTGACGGGCTGCCATTGTTCATTTTTAAACGATGCCAAACGACCACCTTCTTTGGTCGTCCGTTCGTGGTCGTCTTCGGCGTCAAGTTATCTTGGTGCGAGATTCGTTTCTGGACAGATTGTTTCCATCCAAGTTCATCGTCATTCGTTCGATGCTTTGGTCATCAAAACAGTCCGTACGTATGTCGTTCGATCCGGTTAGTAGATTTTGAGTTTTATGTTTGTCTGTATTTCGTTTTGATATTTCTCGAATCTAAAATCGTTAGATATTTGATTTTTTGTGTTGTTTGTTCATGTGATTTAATTTTCAGATTTCAAATGGAAATTTAATTAGTTGTTTTTCATGTTTATGTCATGTTAATTTTATTTATTTTATAAAAAAGGTAAAAATTTGTTAGTTTAAATGTTTGTTAGATTCAAATTGAAATTTAATTGATTATTTCTTCAATTTGTTTCATGTGTTTTATGTATTTTTAGAAATTGTTAATATTGTTAAGTTCAAGTTTAAGTTCGTAATTGTTTCTTCGTCAATATTGTTATTTGTCTAAAAAAATTTAGTTGTGTTAGAGAAATATGTTGGTTTAGTCATTTAATCCATCATGTTTTGTTGTTTTAAAAAAAATGGATTCATTCATGTTTATACTTTGTTTGGTTGATCTTGAATCCGAAATTTGTATAATTTGATTTCTTGTTTTATTGTTTATCATTTATGATTATTTCTTGAATTTGTCTCATAATCTTGTTTAAAGTTTAATATAGGAATTGTTGGTTGTAATGTTGTTAGAGTTGATTTTAAGTTCAATATGATTGAATTTAGAAATCTAAATATACTTGTTTGTTGTTGTTGTTGAATCCGAAAATAGGATTGTTTGTTGCTAAAAATATTGTTTAATCAAATTTTAGTTGTTCTTTGTTGTTCAATTTGTGTTCATGTGATTTGTTGTTGAAATATTGAAGAAATCATGTTCATGTGATTTGTTGTTTGAACATTGTTAGAAATTGATCATATTGTCTATATTTTGGTTAAGTTTGATTAATTGATTGTTATAGCTGATGGGGTAGTTTGGTAATTTGTAGTATGTTCGGGGGTAAAATAGTAATTTGCAATAAGGTCGGAGGGGTAGTTTAGGAATTGTACATTTTGTAATTTTTTATGTGAAGCATGGGGGGACAAAATGAAATGGGGTGGGTTGTGATATAGTTATTTAATATAAAGGGGGGACAAGACAAAATTTAGTGAGGAGGAATCTTGTATTTATTTAGTGAAGCATGGGGGACAAAATATAATGGGGTGGTGTGATATATTTATTTAATGTAATGGGGATGAGTGGGAAGATAATGGGTTTGGTAGAGAAAATGGGTTGATTTTAATTGATTAAAAGATTTATGGGATGTGATTATATATAGGAAGTCTTGAACACAACACACACAGACAGATAGAGGAACTAATCTGAATATAGAGAAGAACAAAAAAGAAAATAAGAGAGAGAAAAAAGGGCTGAACATTTAAGAGAGAGAAAATTCCGAAAAATATTTAAACTTTCAAAATAAAAAAAATAAAAATAAAATCTTCTGCTTTCTTTCATTGTTTGAAATCAGAATTAATTGTTGTTTCATCAAAGCTTGAAGCTTTTGTTTTTTGGGATTACTGCTCTATTGGTTTGCAAACTCTTTTCCTGGGTTGTTACTGTTGCTGGGCTATTGTTGATGTGTTGTACTGTTATTACTGCTGCTGATTTTCATCTTCATTTTCTTTTGCTTCCAATATCAGGTATATATTTTAGACTCATGTTGTGGAAACCTTCAACATTGCCAAATAAATGAAGTTCGGAATTATAATTATGTCTTTTACTCGTTTAAATTTATTAGTTTAAATTTCAGTTTTGTTTCAGTTGGTTAATATAGTAGCTTACATTTGATGTGAGAACTGTTAGTTAATCATCCCTTTGAAATTCGCATAAACTTTGTAATAATGTTATTTATTTCAGAATTTCATTAAGTATAACTATATTCAAATTATAAGATAGGGAACATGGCAGAAAGCTAGCCATTAATTAAATCTTATGATATTGTTGGCTAAGTATGGAATAGTATGGAACTATCAAGAAACTACATTACTAGCATATTTTGTCACAAAAGTCCGATTTTATTTAAAACTAGATTGATGTAAGTTGTATGTTGTTCGTACATGGCGTGATAACAGTTACATGTATAACCATAAGTGAAAGGTGAGTTGATATAATTCGTTACGAGGTTAGAATATTAGGAATGGTTCAGACGTACAACTATATTGCATGTGATGCAATTTTATTGAATCAATTTGTATAATAGTTCTCTTTCTTATCAACTTGATTCTTATCTACCATTGTAAACAAATTAACCAAACAATTATAACTTTGGACTAAAAACAAGTATATGAGAAGGATATGGGATTTATAAGCACGAATTGCAACATTTTATGTCAAGGATATGTAGAAATAGAGTTCGCATTAAATATAACAATGAAAATTATTCAGAAACTATTAATTTGTTTATCAAATTAATTCTTTTCCAGTTTTATATGAGATTCGATTTTTGGATATATTAATGTTGTATCCACGATAAAAATGGTAGTTTTTTTTAGTTACATGTTGCTTGTTTCTTTTTCATATCATTAATTCTTTAAAATTTGAATAGTTTTGAGGTATATAATTCATACGCGTAAAATAAGACATGCGGTCAACACATAATAACTTTTGAATTCTTTTCAAGAAAATTTAGAGACGTCTAAATCAGTGTTTCTCTATGGCTTTCATATAAAAATAAGTGGATGCAATAAACAAATTGTAGAGAATTTTATCAAGAATATTTTGTGAAGTTAGGGATACGTTCGCGTGGCCTAAATTATATTTTTTAAGGCAGTTCGGATTATGCGTTCGCGCAACTTTGAGCCAAAATTTTAATAAAAAAGATTCGTCGGAGGATATTAAATTAATTTCATAAAACCCGAGATGTGCGATTCACTATTTAAGAAAAGGCGAATGTTCTTAATTTTATTTTTAAGCACAATTTCGAATATCAAATAAAATTTTTTATAATAAAAATATAAAAATATTATCAACCTTTTTGTGTACACGTATGCGTGGCACGATTCTCTACAATTTTAAAAGGTATATAATACGAATATACGTACGCGTGATTCGTTTATATAATTTTAAACAATCTAAACAAAAGCGGTAATAAAATCTGGCAACAAGAAAAAAGGTATTTAGTAATTCAAGATAATTAAGCCAAATATAAAAATGGTTAAGCGACCGTGCTAGAACCACGGAATTCGGGAATGCCTAACACCTTCTCCCGAATTAACAGAATTCCTTACTCAGGATTTCTGGTTCGCAGAATAACAAACAGAGTCATATTCTCCTTGATTCAGGGATTAAAACCGGTGACTTGGGACGCCTTAAAATTCCCAGATGGCGACTCTGAAACAAACAAACAAATCCTGTTTCGACTGTCCTTTAATTGGAGAAAACTCCCTACACCCCTCGCGGGGGCGGAAAAAGGAGGTGTGACATAGTTCATGTCATAGAAATTACTTTGTTGTTGCGATTTTTCTTTTCTCTCTTTCTTTTCTTTCTCTCTTTTTCTTTTGTTATTCTTCTTTTCTCTCTTTTTTTTCCTGTTTGCTTTTCTCTTTTCTTTTCTTTTCTTTCTCTTTCTTCTTTCTTTTCATTTTTCTTCTCCTTTTCCTTTCTTGTTCATTCTTTCTTTTCTTTTCACTTAATTATCCTCCGCACGTGCGTTTCTGAATTGTGCCATTGATCCCGAAAGAGGGGTATGAAAGAAAGTAAATAAGGCTCAAGGGGGTGAGAAAGGATGAAATGTTTAGATAGCAGAACAAAACGCCTTCGTCATTTCAATCTTCACAATATGCCAAATACAAACAAGTACAATCAAACAAGGAAATCATACATAGTATCTTTTGACTGCATCGGAATTGATAGCCATTTCTACACATTTCCCTTCCACATCTGTCAAATATAACGCGCCATTGGAAAACACTCTAGTTATAACAAATGGCCCCTGGCAGTTTGGGACGAACTTTCCCTTTGCTTCAACTTGATGAGGCAAGATACGTCTCAACACTAACTGACCCACTTCAAACTTCTGTGGACATACCTTCTTGTTATATGCCCCTGCCATTCTCTGTTGGTACAATTGGCCATGACATATTGCCGCTAATCTCTTTTCATCAATTAGACTTAACTGCTCCAAGCAGGTTTTGACCCATTCAATGTCATCAATTTCTGCATCAGCAACAATCCGAAGGGATGGTATTTCAATTTCTGCGGGTATTACTGCCTCCGTGCCATACACCAACAAATAAGGAGTAGCCCCTACTGAAGTATGGTCAGTAGTGTGAAATCCCAGCAATGCAAACGACAGCTTTTCATGCCACTGTCTAGAACCTTCCACCATTTTTCGAAGTATCTTCTTTATATTCTTGTTGGCTGCCTCGACTGCTCCATTCACCTTAGGGCGATATGGGGTGGAATTGCAATGTATAATCTTAAATTGCTGACATGTCTCTATCATCAGATGACTGTTGAGATTAGCACCATTGTACATGATGATTACCTTCAGAATCCCAAATCGACGGATGATATTTGAATGCATAAAATCGACCACTGCTTTCTTGGTCACAGATTTGAAAGTTTTCACTTTCACCCACTTGGTGAAATAATTGATGGCTACCCGAATAAATCTATGTCCGTTTGATGCTGCTGGCTCTATTGGCCCAATGATATCCATTCCCAAGCAACAAAAGGTCATTGTGCAGACATTGTATGTAATTCAGATGGTGGAGAATGAATCAAATCTCCGTGCACTTGGCACTAATGACATTTACGCACAAAACTGATGCAATCCCGCTCCATAGTGAGCAAGTAATAACCTGTTCGGAGAATCTTCTTTGCCAGAATGTACCCACTCATATGCGGTCCACAAACTCCGGCATGCACCTCGGTCATGATAGCTGTGGCATGTCTTGTATCTATGCATCTTAGCAACCCCAGATCTGGAGTTCTTTTGTACAATATCCCTCCACTGAAGAAAAATCCACTTGCCAATCGTCGATTTGTTCTTTTCTGATCACCTGTCGCCTGTACCGGATACACCCCCATCCTGATGTATTCTTTGATATCATGAAACCATGGCTCCCCATCAAGTTCTTCTTCCACCATATTACAGTAAGCGTGTTGATCACGGACCTGAATCTGCAAAGGGTCCATATGAGTCTTATCTGGATGATGTAGCATTGACACTAGTGTAGCCAAAGCATCGACAACTTCATTATGGATCCTTGGGATATGCTTAAATTCTATCGACTGGAACTGTTGACAAAGGTTATGCAAACATTGTCTGTACGGTATGAGTTTCAAATCCCGTATTTTCCATTCTCCCTGAATTTGGTGCACTAGAAGGTTCGAGTCACCCAAGACCAAGACTTCCTGGACACCCATATCCACAACTAACCTCAAACCTAGAATGCAGGCCTCGTATTCAGCCATGTTGTTGGTACAGTAAAAATGAAGTTGACCCGTAACAGGATAGTGCTGCCCTGTTTCAGAAATAAGTATTGCTCCTATCCCCACGCCCTTCATGTTTGTAGCCCCATCAAAGAAAAGTTTACATCCCGCCTTCTCAACTTGTTCCAACTCATCAATGTGAAACACCTCTTCATCAGGGAAATAAGTTTTCAAAGGTTCGTAGTCTTCATCAACCGGATTCTCAGCCAGGTGGTCCACCAAGGCCTGTGCTTTCATTGCAGTTCGAGTCACGTAAACAATGTCAAACTCTGTGAGCAGGATCTGCCACTTTGCAAGCCTCCATGTGGGCATAGGCTTCTGAAAGATATACTTCAATGGATCCAAGCGAGATATGAGGTAAGTAGTATAAGATGACAAATAATGTTTCAACTTCTGCGCCACCCAGGTTAGGACGCAACATGTCCTCTCAATCTGAGTGTACTTAACCTCGTACAGTGTGAATTTCTTGCTGAGATAATATATGGCCTGCTCCTTCCTGCCAGTGATATCATATTGACCCAGTACACAAACGATTGAATTGTCCAATACCGTCAAATATAGAATCAAAGGTCGCCCTGGTTCCGGCAAGACCAACATGGGTGGATTTGACAAATACCCCTTTATCTTATCAAATGCCTCCTGACATTCATCTGTCCACTTGACCACATCATCTTTCTTTAATAGCTTGAAGATAGGCTCACAAGTTGTCGTGAGCTAAGCGATGAACCTGCTGATATATTTCAATCTCCCCAACAAACTCATCACCTCGGTCTTGTTCTTTGGAGGTGGCAATTCCTGGATGGCCTTGATTTTTGATGGGTCCAATTCAATACCCCGGTGGCTGACTACGAACCCTAACAACTTTCCAGATGACACCCCAAAAGCACACTTTGCAGGATTAAGCTTGAGATTGTACCTGCGAAGCTTTCGGAAGAACTTTTTCAGATCCCTGACATGGTCAGACTGCTTTCTAGACTTCACGATCACATCATCCACGTACACCTTGATTTCCTGGTGTATCATATCATGGAATATTATTGTCATTGCCCTCATGTAGGTTGCTCCATCATTTTTCAAACTGAATGGCATGACCCGATAGCAGTACGTTCCCCATGGAGTGATGAATGCCGTCTTTTCTGCGTCTTCCTCGTCCATTAAGATATGATGATAACCCGCGTAACAATCCACAAAAGAACCAATCTCATGTTTGGTGCAATTGTCAATCAATATATGGATGTTTGGTAGGGGAAAATTATCCTTCGGACTTGCTTTGTTGAGATCCTGGTAATCAACGCACATCCTGGTCTTGCCATCCTTCTTTGGCACAGGCACAACATTGGCTAACCAGGTGGGATACCGGGTGACCCAAATGACTTTGGCATCGAACTGCTTGGTGACCTCTTCCTTGATTTTTACACTCATATCCATCTTGAATTTTCTCAGCTTCTGCTTGACAGGAGGGAATGTCGGGTTCATGGGCAACTTGTGAACCACTAAATCAGTGCTTAGACCCGGCATAGGACCATGCAAAAACGTCTTTATATTCGAACAGTGTTTTAATGATCTCTTCCCTGAGTTGAGGTTCCAGATGGACACTTATTTTAGCTTCACGGACATTTTCTTGGTCCCCCAGATTAACTGCTTCTGTGTCATTCAAATTAGGTTTGGGCTTTTCCTCAAAATGACTTAGTTCCTTACTAATTTCTTCATAGGCCTCATCATCATCAAATTCCAACTCGTCATCACACTCAATTTCTTGTATTATTATTTCAGAGTTGGATTGGTTTTTAAAACTGGGCCGAAGATTCCTCATGCATGTCATGTCATTGATATCAACATAAAAAGAACTGTACAAAAGAAGAAAACAAAACAAAAATAAAATTAGAAGAAATGAAGGAAAAGGAACAATTGCATTTCATTGAAGATAAAGATAACAGGGTTTTAACACATCCAACTGGACGGAACATAGTATCTGAATTACAGTCCCTGGAATAATTCAGATAGCTAAAAGAAAATCAAAACCCACTACCAAGATTCCCTCCGGGTAGGAAGAGGAGTAGTTTCCCAGTTGTTGACTTTTGCACGTGGTCCCACAAATTGCACATCTGCCTTGCTGGACCCTTCCCCAGCCTGAACCATATTAACCTCAGCGAATAACCTTTCGAACCCCTTCTCCAAGTATCAATCAGCTCCAATCAGTGGTCCAGGGACCTTTGACAACAGTTGCTTTCTGGTACCCGGCCTGACGAATAACCTAGACAGACGCGGGACTGGCTTTGGCAATGCCCATGCTTTCTTCTTCAATTTCCTAGCTCTTATCACGTCTACAACGGTGGGTTTGAACCCAAGACCAAAAGTATCTAGATTCTTTGGAAGAGAAACTGGCCGCACAATACCTTGCAGAGATGCACCTAAACCCTTGCCCGGTACAAAACCATTTTTCAACGTTTCAACAACTACCATAACTGATGCCGCAACCATCTTTGGAGTTGGAACGCACTTTCCTTCCGGAATTTTCTCTACCAATACTGTGTCAGAAACCTGATAAACGCATGGTCCCTTGCCATCATCAACCTCTATGAATGGAACAATGGCACCATTGGGCACACACAGACTATCTTCGCCATGTACAATAATTTCCTGTCGATCCCATTCAAACTTTACCATTTGATGCAGAGTAGACAGGACTGCTTTGGCAGCATGGATCCAGGGTCATCCCAACAACAGATTGAACGAAACAGCCACATCGAGCACCTGGAATTCCATAGTAAATTCAACTGGACCTATTGTGAGCTTAAGCATTATGTCCCCGACTGAATCCTTCCCTCCACCGTCGAATCCCCGAATGCAAATACTGTTCTTATGAATTCTTTCATCCTCCACTTGCAGCTTGTTCAATGTGGCGAGAGGACAGATGTTCGCGCTAGACCCGTTGTCAACCAGTACTCGAGTAACCACGGAGTCTTCGCATTTCACCGTCAGATAGAGGGCTCTATTGTGCTCGGTACCATCCAAGGGCAACTCATCATTGGAAAAGGTAACTCGGTTTACCTCAAATATCTTGTTAGCTATCTTTTCCAAGTGGTTTACTGAGATTTTGTCAGGAACGTGAGCCTCGTTCAAGATCTTCATCAAAGCACGACGGTGTTCGTCTGAATGGATCAATAATGACAAGAGCGAGATCTGAGCTGGTGTCTTCCTTAACTGTTCCATAATGGAATAGTCTTGTGCTTTCATCTTTCTCAGGAATTCTTCTGCTTCTTCCTCAGTTACTGTTTTCTTCACCAACACTGGATTATCTTTTGAGGTCTTAGCTTTTCTCAACCTTTCGGGGGCAAAGCATCTCCCCGATCGAGTCAAACCATGAGTCTCACACATTTCTTCTTTAACCTCTTTCCCTTGGTAGGTTATTGTCATTCGTTCATAATTCCACGGGACCGCCTTGCTGTTGATCACTGGAAGCTGAGTTACTGGTTTTTTAATAACAGGCTCTGTGCGAGCACCCTTCACGATCACAACATGTTTACTTGTAACCCCTGATACCACCACTTTAGCTTTCTTTGGTTTCACTGCAACAGTGCTTGAAGACCCTTTCTCGGCTACCGCAGCTGGCTTATTGTCTACCCCTTTCAACTGGACCACTGATTCCCCACTGGTTACCTTTTCCTTTGAACTGGTTTCACTGGAGCAGATCATCATCACCGTCTGCGAGGGTTTCTTAGCCTCCCCTCCCTTGTGTATCAACTCAATCATATGGGTCTCATGGTGAGCTGGTAGCGGATTCTGGTTGATATTTGGTGTTTCTGAGGCCTGAACCTCGATCCGATGAGTATCAATGAGCTCTTGTATAGCTATTTTTAGTTTCCAACATTTCTCTGTGTCATGGCCCAGGGCCCTTGAGCAATACTCACAACTCACCGAGTGATCAAGATTTCTGGGAAGGGGATTCAACATTTTGGCCTCGATCGGATTCAACATACCCAACTGTCTCAGTCTGTGGAATAGGCTGGTATATGATTCTCCCAATGGAGTGAAAGTCTTCTGCTTCTGCAACCTTTCATTTTTAAAGGCTTGATTGGGTCGAAAACCTGTTCCAGGAGGGTTTTTGTGGGCTTTTGGGGGTGGATGTTGTGGAGCTTGGTAGGGACTTTGTGAAGCTGGCGCACGCCATTGCGTGTGAGCGGGAGGTTGGGTATAGGTTTGCGCGTGATAGAGAGAAAAATGGGGATCTGGCGGTGGGTAGTAGTGTTGTAGTGGGCTATATGGAGTGTGGGGGTACGTTTGGGGATAAGGTCGAGGCTGGTTGTAGAATGGTGGAAGGATCCTGGATCTACCCCAAGCTGCCGACTCGATCATCGCAACATCCTCTTTCTTCTTCTTTCCGAGCACACCCCCAGTACCGTTTTGAATGGCCTAAGTGGTTGCTTTGATTGCTGAATAACTCATAATCTTATTGGACTTGAGTCCCTCCTCAACCATGCCTCGCATTTTCGCAACTTCATTAAAGGACTTGCCCACTGTTGACACCAAATGACCAAAATAAGTGGGCTCCAAAGCCTACAAGAAATAATCAACCATCTCTCTTTCTTTCATCGGGGGGTCAACCCTCGCTGCTTGCTCTCTCCAACGGAACCCATATTCTCAGAAACTCTCAATGGGCTTCTTCTCAATCTTCGTCGATGACAGACGATCTAGGATGATTTCAAGATTATACTGAAAATGACAAGCGAAGGCTTGGGCCAAATCGTCCCATGTGTACCACCTGCTATGATCTTGTCTGGTGTACCATTCTAGCGCCGACCCACTCAAACTTTGGCTGAAATATGCCATCAGCAATTCGTCTCTTCCACCTGCCCCTCTCATCTTGCTACAGAATCCTCTTAAGTGTGCTACCGGGTCGCCATGCCTATCGTACAAATCAAACTTGGGCATTTTGAACCTTGCTGGCAACTGAACATCTGGGAACAGACACAAATCCTTATAGGCCACGCTCACTTGGCCTCCCAACCCCTTCATATCTCGGAACGATTGCTCTAAGCTTTTGACCTTTCTGATCATCTCTTCATGCTCAGGATTTTTGGGCGGTTTCTCGGTCTCTTCCAGGATATCAAGATGAGGAGTGTAAGGATATGGTTCTGGAACTTTGAAGGTGGGTTCAGTGGGATAGTACTGGTTGTCGTGAGTTTGAAATAGGGGTTTACTGGAAGATCTGTGTAATGTAGCAGGTGGGGTGCCACAAAAATAGGTGTAATTGGTGGGGGAGGGTACGAGACTTGTTTGTGTGGTGGAGCTTGAGAAGTATGGGAAGTGGTGCCTTGACATTGTTGGTAGAGGGGGAAGGCTGGAGATGAGTTCACAGTGGGAGGCTTCGGAGATTGGGCTGATGGTGGGATATAAGCAGGATTGGCGGGATAAACCGGTGGTGGATGCCCTTTCGCCCAAGCTTGGTACATTTCAGCCATCTGCTATTTCAGCTTATACATTTCTTCCCTCATTGCATTAACGTCCATTTCTTCCACTTCTTTTGATGGATCGACAATACTGGTTTCCGGTTCCTTGTCGACCATATTTAGCCTATATTTCGATCGGGTGTTGTAGGAGTGAGTTGCTAGAATGCTAGTCAACTAACCACCTGCCTGGACTTAATACATCAAACAAACAACCTTGTTAGCGATTAGGCTTTAACAGATTGGTAACCGCACATTGGGCATGAATGCACCTAAACAGTTAACCATCTCTATTGTGTATTTGATTGGTTGCATGCGTCATCCCGGCCTTTTCCTTCTTTTAATTGCAAACATCCCCCTTTCTTTTCTTTTCTTTCCTTTCCTTTCATTCCTGCCTTTGTTCTCTCTTTGTTTTTACTCTCTCTTATTTCTTATTTTCTTTCTCTTTTGTTTTTCCGCTCTTTTCTTCTCTTTACTCTCTTTTATTTGGTTACGGTCGAATCCTACGGAGATAGGCTACGTAGCATGACTCCGCATGAATTAGATCAAGCGTTGTTCTTGTAGATAAGTGCGAAATAAAACATTTTTGGGATTTTTAGTTTTCATAAAATAAAACAAATGCTTCCATTACAAACTCAAAACTAACAAATTCCAAAAGACTAACAGACACTACAAAAAAAACTGGATTTAGCTACGAACGTCGTCGCTAATCTATCGCTAAAATGCTCGTTGCTAGAAGAATCTTTTGATAATCCATCGCTAATCCGTCGCTAAATGAGATTAGCGACGGATTTTTCTGTTTAGCTACAGATTTTATACGTCGCTAAACCCTGGTTTTTTTAGTAGTGAGATTTCGATGCAAAGATGAAATATAGACTCCAAAAATAGACATTATATTCCAACCGAAGAAAATACAGACTCGAAAATAATTGGACGGACTCTAGCAGAAAGAAAACTCAACATGACTGACAGACACTTAACAAAAGGAAATGCAGACTCAAACGAAAATGTCATGAATACATCAATGCCTCTAGTGCCCGCGGGACAACATTCGGTCTCGCCACGGGCCTATGTGCAAGATCCCTTTGAAGTCGATCCAAGTCGTTCATTATCTGTTTAACAAATGTCATTACTGCTGCAAAGAAAGTAGTGCGAGTCATATCCTCACAAATCTGGCACTTCATAACGATGTAGTCGACAATGCTTCTAATTCTCTCTCTTATGGTGCCCTTTTCTTGTAACAAACGCCCAATCTGCTGGGCCAGCCCTGGCTTCCAAAGTTTTCTCAGCCGCATGATTTTGCTCCTGAAGTTGATGCAAATCTATTTATAATTGCGCCAATGCTGTATAACAATGTTCCCTTTCATCTTTAAAGTCCTTGGCCTGTTTGATCATTTTGTTTTCCATGGCGATGACCCTTTTCTTCAACCCTGCGACCTCATCATCGTACCTTTCTCTCAATTGCTTAACCAGGCGTACCCGTTCGTCTGCGTTCTTAGCCAATTGTTTTTGAGCCTTGGCTAGTTCACTTTCTGCTTTGTTCAAATCGAAACTGTAGTCACTCACTTTCTGCCTCAGGTTAGCTATGAGCTTTTCATCTCTGTCACTTCGGACTGGATTTTCTGCCGCTACTTTCAATTTCTGAATTTGAGCTCGAAGGGCCTCATTTTCTTTGGCTAGCTTTTTCTTTTCTCCTTCGTCTGCCGCCACTTGCAAGCCATTCTCGAATTGAAGTTCTCTGACTTGCTTTTCCAACTTGCTTATGGTATCCCTGTACTCATTTTCTTTGGTCAGCCAATCCCATTGTACCTGAGCTCCGTCGGTGAATTGCTGGACATGGGGTCTCTTTGCGGGCCTGTCAGGCTCATGTTGAACTCGGGATCTTTTACCATACCAAGCAATATAATTGGGCTCCACCTCGCCTCTGGATAGGTCTCGTACTTGCGTGTTAGGCCCTAAGAATCTGCACTGATGCCAATCTCGACGCACTTTTTCTTCTAGGAAGGCAGCTTTTGGATCTAACTCAATGACTTGCTGACTCAAATCTTCATTGTGTGGGATGGTCTGGTACCGGCCCAACTGACGCAAGACTCTGTGCGGAGCATAAGGCTGGATACTCCGCAGACCCATCAACAGCAAAAAGCACACCTCAGCCGACATATAGATTACTTCGTTGACCGAGAGCTATCCGAATATCCATTCGATCTTTTTTGCGGTCAAAGATCTCAAATGAGCATGCCATGCTTCCGTACCATCTGGAAACTCATAACCCTCTACTCGATTTTCATGTTTTCCGATGCACTCGAGGCCAATCATACCGCAATTCAAGTATCTGGGACGGTGGCAAAGGTGTTCCTCCATCCATATTTGTAACAGCATATTGCACCTTTCAAAGAACTTTGCTCCTTCTCGACAACGAGTAAGAGCTCGGTAAATTTCTGCCAAGATCAACGACACTATAGTCCCATTTGCCTTCTTCACCATAAAGTCAGTTATCCCTACTAATCCCATCTCTATGTTCCCATCTTTTCTTGGGCAAACCAAAATACCCAGGAACGCTACTATGAAAGCCAATCCTCTCCGAGCTTCCCACTTGTCTTGATTCCCAGCATGAGTAAGACCAATATCTGGTGTTTTGAAGCCACGTGGATTCCCGTATCGTAGGTATAGAAAGTATAAGGTACAAAATCCTTTGGCCAAATTTCCGTCTTGGACATCCCGACTGATGCCTAACAAGTCCAAAAATTCGTGGGGGGTCACTGTTCTTGGTGCTACCGGGTATTGACTTCTGAGATTCCCTTCGAAACCGGCATAGCCTGCTATCTCTTCTAGCGTAGGGGTTAACTCAAAATCTGCAAAGTGGAACACATTATGTGCTGGGTCCCTAAACGGTATTAAGGCCTCAATCACGTCTTTTCTGGGCTTGACCTTCAAAAGCCCAATAAGACCGCCCAGTGCTTTTGTCGCAAATTTTCTGCTGTCATCCCCCAAATCATGCCACCACATATGTAGCTCCAAAGGGATCTCTTCACGGACTGGGAAAGGTTTATTTTGATTTGTGCTCATCCTGCACATTTATTAAGGTAATTTTAGTTTAAAAGAAAACCATGACTCGTTTTGACTTAAGAGAAACGACCACTTCCAAAATTTCCATAAAACATCCGGCCTTGCCAACACGGCCTTTCAGCACTTCAAAAACGAAGATTTTAAGGCTGTGTCAGCTAACCGGCCAAAACCTTTGAAAGTGACAAAAGTGGTTGTTCTTGCAAAAACAGCCTTCCGGCGCCCTTTTAGGGACATTCGGCTATTTCTGACAAGAATGGCATCACCCTAATTATTTTCAAATCAAAGTAAAATTTTTGGGCTTTTGGGCTATTTTTGCAAAAAGGAAGTTGGACCCGATGGGGGTTGCCTACGTATCTCACGCCCTGTGAGAATTAAACTGGCGTAGTTCGGGAAAATAAAACAAACTATTTTTGAAAACAAGAGTCTCTCTTTTTTATTTCATTGGCAAATAAAACTATTTTTGAAAACAAAAACTTTTTTCTCTCTCTTTTTCATTTCATTGGTAAATAAAACAAACTATTTTGAAAACAAAACCTCTTTCTCTTTTTTTTATGTTCTCAAAAATTCGGCAGAGTTTCGACACTATTTGGACATTGTTTTTTTAGAACAGGCGATTAACTCTTTTTACCCCTCATACTGCCATTTCTTTTCCCAAATTCTCTCCTTTTATTGAAAAGCCGGTCAGCACGCAAATCTGAAGCAAATAAATGCACAAGTAGCATGTAAGATGCATCAGGATGGTCTTTTGTTCCGAGTGCACCTGTCCTAGACAGACCCAACCCCTGTGTTGAGTCTCCAAAGTCAAAATGCACATGATGCAAACAAATGTTCCTACTAGGGATTCGTCATGAAGCTGTGTTTTGCTAGGTTTAAATCTCAGGTTTATTGTTCTAGACCTGGCTTACCCGAACGGACAGCTCAAGCCGAGGGGGGGCAGCGTACCGGGAATATAGAAGCTTCACTGGCTTTGCAACTTATTCGAACCTCGTTCTAAATTTAGAATATGACTCTAACAGAAAAGAAGTCACATGAAGTGCACACTTCTTCATGATTTAGAAGACTCAGAGAGAAGAGGGATTTCGCAACAATTTATATACAGTTCACGGAATATCAAAGCGGTAAAAGCAATCAATTAGCACATCAGGCCCAAATCATGTAGCAAAATCAGACAATGGATAAAACAAACTATATCAATTATTCTAAGCTCGAATTCTTGAACCCTGAACCAGAGATTCTGGGTTCGATCCCCAGCAGAGTCGCCAGAGCTGTCACACCTCCTTTTTACCTTACACACCTGGAAGAGGGTACAAGTAAAGGGAATTTTTCCAATTAAAGGACAACCGAAACAGGATTTATTATAAAGATTCAAATTCGCCACTTGGGAGATTTGTGGTGTCCCAAGTCACCGGTTGAATCCCGAATCGAGGAAAATATTGACACTGTTTAACAGTCCGCGAACTAGAAATCCGGGTAAGGAATTTTGTTAACCTGGGAGAAGGTGTTAGGCATTCCCAAGTTCCGTGGTTCTAGCACGGTCGCTCAACGGTTATATTCGGCATAATAATCTGATTTTAGAACATTTTGAACCTATGTGCAAATTTAACCTTTCAATCGCTTTTACTTATTTAAAGAATTAATTCAAAGTTATTCGAAACATATCGCAAGCCTCGCTACATGAAATGCCCATTGTTGGAAATTAGAACCGGGTCACATGAAATGCACCCCGGTATTTTAACATGTTTACTTTTTAATATTCATAGTTATGGTAGGGTCACATGAAATGCACACCCAAGTTTAAGAAGGTAATATTATTATAATACGCGCCTAAAGCAACTACGCGTTTGGAATTTTATTTGGTGTAGCACACCTCGACTCCGTTTTAAAAGGGAATTTAAATTAACTCTAGAGGGCATGACTAATTAATTAATGACCTAACCCAATTTTAGCGATTGTGATTAGGCCAGTTATTAAAGCTGATTGGGCCCATTAGCGGCCACAGCAAGACAGTATCCATGCAACAGGGCCTGCCAGGTACTATTTCCAAATGTTCTAAAGTTCTGGGCCCAAATTGAGCCCAAATATAATAAATTGATGGTAACACTGTATCATTCATAAAATTCTTGAATCTGAACTAAATGTTGACTACCTTAAGCACATACACATCACATTTGAATACCACATACATTCTACACTAAAAATAAGATTCCCAACATGATAGCAAAACCCTCGCGCCAATTATTCATCATTTAATAACAGAAACTCGGAGATCTGAACTCACGCTAAATTCTGACTTTATATCAACACGTTAAACAAGACTACATGACTTAAAATTTTCTAAAAGAAAACCAAATGTAAAGATCAGTCAGAATTTAGCCCCAGATTGACATGATTTCAAGAAAATAAACCTATTAACATGGAATAGGACTGTGAGGGGAAAAGTTCATGCTTACGGACTTTTATTAAAGAAGAAAACCTAGTAGAAGTCAAACACTAACTGACCAAATACTGACTATTGTCCTGGAAATGAATCAATTACACTTCGATGAGATGAAGTAATACATGACTTTAATTAGCACGCTACAACCACTGAGATGCATTCCAGTCGAAAGTTGCTAGCCATTCCAATTATGCTTGATATTTAGCAGACTTAGGTAGAAATCAAAACCAAGCAAACACTGATTTCAACAAAGCCAAAACAGGTATGAATCCTTTTGTTGCAGTACTCTAACAGGTCCATTCCAGACTTAAACTCATATCGGCTAAAGATCATAATTCAGCCATTATTACAAATCAAAATTGAAACAGAAAATATCAAATGTAATAAAGAAACTAAGCTAATTGTAAAGTCTAGTAATTTTCAGGAATATAGGAAACAACATTTGATAAACATAGATTGCAACTTAATCAAATAAACACGTGTTCTTCCATTTCACACTCCAAAGGGCTGAGTAATACCTGGTCACAATAGCAAAAACCAAAAAGGAAAGTGAGCTGGGAGTATACAAAAACAGCAGCAGTAGTAAGCTCAGAAATGACCAATGAAACCAGCCTTGAACCTAACTTTAAACCAGCAGAAATAACCACTGATACCAAGCAATCAAAAAACAGCCAAAATTTGAACCAAACTTTTGAAAACCAACCAAGCTCAAACCATTTTAGCCCTCGATTGTTCAGAGATCGTTTCAGAAGTGAGAGCCTCAAGAATTACAGAAAAACTTTCAATGGAACAGTGATTTTTGTTTTTTTCCAGTTGTTCTGATTTCTCTTGTATTTTCAGCCTTTTTGGTCTCTCTAAGGTGTAAAAAAACTGTCTGTTGAATGAGAAGAAGACTTCCTTTATAAGGCCGAGGGTCTGTTGTGTGCCTTCCAAGGCAAGGCAATCAAATTTTCCAAAATACCCTTATAGGGCATCTTTTAAAACTGATTTTTGGACAATTGTCCATTTTCTTCAGTATTTTCAATTTACAGCCTGTTTTCCCAAACCATTTTGGGCAGCTGTCCATTTAGGAAGCTTCCCATCAGTTATTAAAGATTTTTCAAGTTAAAACACCTCCAAAATTACCCCATAAAGTTTCCCATTATTCACTTACCCCCTCCCCCCCCCCCCGAAATTCTGAATGCTCACAATCATAATAAAAGTAAACAAACGAGCTGACACTTTCAAACAAATTAAAATTCAAAACAACTATTGAAATTATGAAAAACTAACTTGAGTATCCTTCACACATAAACATGAATTTAGAAAATGTTCTTGAAACAAGAATTAATGCGAACGATGAACTATACTTAACTAATCTCAATGCTTCAGTTCCAAAATTAATTCACAAATGTGAAATGAAGCCTAGCGAAAAGAAGAAAATCTCATGAATTGAAACCAAATTAAACTCAAACGTACGAAGCCGATTGTCATTGACAAATAAGCAAACAAGCTAACTAACGAACTTACAACCAGAACATAATGCAATTAAGCAAGAAACGAAAATTCTGAAGGATGAAAACTGGAAAAACAAACAACCAAGCAAAAAAACAAAAAAGATCAAAAGGAAACCAATCGATGCAAAGGAAATTATCCCAAACCTGCTTCGCCAAGAACTGCATGAACTCGAACAACCTTGAAGAAGAAAGTGAACCTTTGACGGTCATTAATTGATTGTCCTTAACAAAAGGCAAACGATTAATGACGGTTTTGGGTTCACTTAACCTTGCTAAGCCAGAAAGGAACTCAGGGAGAGACTTGGCTATTCGGACATCTGCTCTACCACTGATGGACCATTTTGAAATGAAATAAACACGTATTTGAGGCAGGAAGGAGATGAGGGGTTGCATGGTGTGATTCTGGGTGGATCTGGGAATTTGGGTTTCAGGTGCTAACCTCAGATCTGAGATTCGAGGCGATGGAGAGGGATTTGAGAGGAACTGTTTAGAGATTTGGGATAGGGAGGTGGAAGGGAGTTCATGGTGTTACTTTGGTGGCGAGTGGATGCCGGCACCACCACCGGACGGTGGGGGAATTCTGGGGCGGCTACTAGGGTTTGGGGGGCAGGTTTCTGAAGGCGGGGGTGTTGGGACGATGAAATGAGGGGGGTAGGGTGTGTTCGGACATATATATACCCCCAGGCTTTAGTTCTGAGCCATTCGATCAAGTGGGGATCAACGGCTCAGATCGACACTGATCAAAACGACGTTGTTTCGTTTGAGGGGGATCTGGACCGGGTCAGGCGTGGGTTGGGCAGAGTATTGGGTGGAAATTGCTTGGGCTGGGAAATTTAATTGCAAAAGCCTAAAATCAGATTTCTTTTTCATTTTTTTCCTCTTCTTTTAATTTCCAATTTTCCTTTAAATTAATTCCTAAATCAAATAATCCTACCACAATAAATTAATTAACTCTAACTAACAATTACCACAAATAATTGAATACCAAATTGAAAGAAAAACTCCCAAAATTCGAAACTCAAATTAAAAAGCGTAAAAATGAGTTGTTTTTTGTGATTTTTCCATTTTTGTAAAGCAACTAAATTACTAATTAATTCAAAATGCCAAATTAAATCTCAAATGCAAATGCATTATATTTTTGTATTTTTTTTCATGACTTAAATAAAATAAACGTGCGCATACAAATGCAAGCACATAATGAAAAATGCTACAAAAATCTACGAAATTGCAAATAGTGGAAAAAAATTCATTTTCCTTGAATTTATGGGAGTAATTCACATAGGGTAAAAATCACGTGCTCACACCCATAATGTAAACAACACCCTTAACCAATAATCAACACTCGACACCCCAACCCTATAATCGTTCATGCTTTTCTATCAAACCCATCAACTCATATCTCATGAACTAGGGTTTATAATCATTAAACCAATGCTAGAATCAATTAGAGGGTAAAGACATTACCTTTTTGAAGTTCAAACCCTTTAAATTCGAGTTCTAGGCTTCCTTCTCTCAACAATGATGTCCCAATCGAATATCTAATGATATGTTTAGCCATGTTAATAAGATGTTGGGAAATTGAAATTGAGTTAGAATCACCATTAGAACTTATCTTGGGTGGTGGAGGGACCCTTAAGGAGTTAGGTTTTTGAGAGCTTTACTTTCTAGACAAGTTTTCATGTTTTGGGTCTGTAGGGGATGAAATAGGGCTAAAAATGACTTCCCAAGTCGTCCACCGCGTCCCGGTTGGCGCGACCGCAGTCCCGACCGCGGTAAATAGCTGAGACACTACCTCGCCACCGCGGCTGCGGTAAAACGCGGCAGGACCGTGGTGGTTGCACATCTCTCTGTAAAACAGGCATAACAGAGCTCTGTTTGGACTCCACAATATATCTTTGGAAAGCTATTTCAAAGGCCTACTTTTATGCTTTGAGTTTTCCCAAATTCCTTACACATTTTCACTAAAACCTGCTGGAATACGAACCTTCTGCACACTTAGTCGATTTTGTCAAATCTTATGCACCTCACATTCCATCTTGATTTTGAAATAACTATTTTCACCCATAATCATCCCGATGGGACTTCACATGTTTAAAATATATCCTTACTACTCCTTTAACTCATTCATACCTAAGCCGAATTTTTACGGGGTGTTACATTATCTCCCCCTTGGAATCATTCGTCCTCGAATGATGGTCCTGGCTGCAACTACGGCTATCTATGGACATTAACGAGTGTGATGGAGATATGAGAATACTGAAATATCATGAATACATGTATATCAAACTGAACGAGCAGGTAATCACTAAATACTAAGCTCAGTAAATACTGAAGGGCATGGAAATTATAATATAAGACATGAATGGAAAGGTTAATTACCTTCCACATTTTCCTTTTGCTCTTCAAAGAGATGGTGATATAAGGACTTCATGTCCTCCTCGGCTTCCCATGTAGCCTCTTCAACCTTTTGATTCCTCCAAAGCACTTTTACTGAAGCAATTTCCTTAGTTCTGAGCTTGCGAATTTGATGATAAAGAATAGCCACTGGAATTTCTTCATAAGACAGGCTGTCTTTAACCCCTATAACCACAGTAGGAACCACAAGTGACGGGTCTCCCATGAATTTCTTCAACATGGACACATGAAACACTAGGTGTACAATATATATTTCTTGTGGCAATTCTAACTCATAAGCCACCTGTCCGATCCTTCGCATGATTCTATATGGACCAATATAGCGGGGACTAAGCTTCCCCTTTTTCCCAAATCTCATAACGCCTTTCATAGGAGATACTTTCAGAAATACCCAATCATCAACTTGGAACTCTAAGTCTCTACGCCGTACGTCCGAATAGGACTTTTGGCGACTTTGTGCCGTCTTCAAATGCCTTTGTATCAAGTTGACTTTCTCCATGGCCTGATAGACCAAATTGGGTCCTAACAACTCTGTTTCTCCGACTTCGAACCAACCAATTGGTGATCTACACCTTCGCCCATATAGAGCTTCGTACAGTGCCTTCTTGATATAAGAATGATAGCTGTTATTATAAGCAAACTCAATGAGAGGTAGATGATCGTCCCAATTACCTTTAAAATCAATAACACATGCCCTCAACATATCCTCAAGAGTCTGAATGGTACGTTACGCCTGGCCATCTGTTTGAGGATGAAAAGCGGTGATGAGGTTCACCCTTGTGCCCAATCCCTTCTGAAAGGATTTCCAAAAGTTTGCTATGAACTGAGCACCACGATCTGAGATAATGGACAAAGGAGTCCCATGCAATCGGACAATTTCTTTGATATACAACTTGGCATAATCCTCGGTCGAATCTGTAATCTTCACTAGCAAGAAGTGAGCTGACTTGGTAAGTCGGTCTACAATCACCCAAATCGAATCATGCTTCCGGAACGAGTGAGGTAGACCTGTTATGAAGTCCATGTTTATCATCTCCCATTTCTGAATGGGAATTTCTATATTCTGAGTTAAACCACCTGGTCTCTGGTGTTCGACTTTCACCTACTGACAATTTGGACACTTATCCACGAAATATGCTATATTCGTTTTCATATCGTTCCACTAATAAACCACTTTAAGATCATGATACATCTTTGTGGAACCTGGGTGAATAGAATACCTGGAATTGTGGGCTTCTGACATAATCCACTCTCTGAGCCCATCTACGTCTGGAACGCATAGTCTGCCTCTGTATCTTAAAGTATCATCAACTCCCCTTGTTCAAAAGCCATAGTCTTGTGTTTGTGAATTCCTTCCTTCAGTTGTAATAAGTAAGGATCACTGAAATGTTTTTCTTTTACTTCGGCTACTAAGGAGGATTCAGCCCTGTTTTGGAGAACAACGCTACCATCTTCGGAGTCCAAAAGTAGAACTCCTAAATTTGCTAAGCGGTGGACTTCCTTCATCATAGTTCACTTGTATGCCTCAACGTGAGCTAAGCTACCCATAGAATGCCGACTGAGAGCATCAGCTACAACATTTGCTTTCCCCGGATGATAGAGGATATCAACATCATAATCTTTAAGTAATTCGAGCCACCTTCTCTGACGTAGATTTAATTCTCTTTGCTTGAAGATGTACTGGAGATTCTTGTGATCTGTAAAAATATCAACATGTACCTCATACAAATAATGGTGCCAGATCTTAAGTGCGAACACCATAGCTTCTAATTCAAGGTCATGAGTCGGATAATTCCTCTCGTGAGCCTTGAGTTGTCTCGACTCATAGGATATCTTTACCGTGCTGCATTAATACACACCCAAGACTAACCCCTGAAGCATCACAATAAACAACGAACCCTTCGGTTCCTTCCGGTAGTGTCAGGACTGGAGCTGAAGCTAATCTCTTCTTTAACCCCTCAAAACATTTCTTGCACACGTCCGACTATTGAAACTTGACTTTCTTCTAAGTTAATCTAGTCAAAGGGGACGAGATAGAAGAAAACCCCTCTACGAAACGCCTATAATAGCCTGCTAGACCCAAGAAACTTCTTATATCGGATACTGAGGTGGGTCTAGGCCAATTCTTCACTGCCTCTATTTTCTGAGAGTCCACCTTCACGCCTACCCCTAAGATGAAGTGGCCCAAAAACGCTACTGATTTCAACCAGAATTCACACTTAGAAAATTTTGCATATAGCATGTGATCCTGCAGCGTCTGCAACACAATTTTGAGATGTTCGGCACGGTCAATCTCGCTATGGGAATAAATCAAGATGTCATCAATAAACACGATAACAAACAAATCAAGATAAGTCTTGAAGACCCTATTCATAAGGTTCATGAAAGCTGCTAGTGCATTCGTTAAACCAATTGACATTAACAAAAATTCGAAATGCCCATATCGAGTCCTAAAGCTGTTTTTGGAATATCAACTTCCTTAACCTTCAACTGATGGTATCCTGATCTGAGGTCAATCTTGGAATAACACTAGGCACCCTGAAGTTGATCAAATAAATCATCTATTATGGGAAGAGGGTACTTGTTCTTGATGGTGAATTTATTCAACTGACATCTGAAAGCCCCAACACAAACCGCCTAACTCTGGCCCTCATTTCACGTACCATTTCTGGAGCATACTTGGCCAGAGAGACGAACTTGAGGTAGTACTCATTCACACTCATATCATTCTGTCTGAGTCTCTCAAACTCCAAAGCCTTCGCTTCCAAGACCTCAATGGGTAGAAAGTGCTCAAGGAACACATCTGCAAACTTCTTCCAAGTCGCCGGATCCGTATCCTCCCCTCGATACTCTTCCCATGTTTCATACCAAGTGTTGGCAACATCCTTCAACTGGTATGCAGCAAGCTCTACTGCCTTAGTGTCTGTAGCATGCATCACTCGAAATATCTTCTAAACCTCATCAATGAAGTTTTGCAAATCCTTATCCTTTTTGGACCCTCTGAAGACGGGAGATTTCATGTTGAGGAATTCCCTTGTCACGACCCAGATTTCCCACCCTCGGGAGTCATGATGGCGCCTACTAATGAGAGCTAGGCAAGCCAATCCTTAACTACTTACTTCATCAACAATTACTTTTTTTAACAATGATCAGCGATAGAATGAAAATAACGGAATTGAATAAATAAGCGGAAGACTTAAGTTTAAAGAAACTGAACAATAATGCGAGAATCAACATATACCTCTACCCAAGAACAAGTGTCACATTACTCACGAACTTCTAAGAGTGCTAAATACAACAGTTTGAAAGAAAATATAAACTGTTTTGTCTCGAATATATGAGATAACAGACGAAAATAAAAAATAGAGGAGACGTCGGGCCTGCGAACGCCTGCAAGGCTACCTTAGTGTCTTACTGGACTGAAGGCTGGATCCTGCGATACTGATGCTGTCCCAAACCTGGATCTGTGCAAAAGAGCCCAGAGCGTAGTATCAGCACAAACGGCTCCATGTGCTAGTAAGTGTCTGGCCTAACACCGGCGAGGTAGTGACGAGGCTAGGACCAGACTCCAAATAAACCTGTACAGTTATATAATATATGGCGGACAGGTAAACAAGTAATAAGCAGTTTAAACTGGGGAAGGGGAACATGCTTCGGGGATACCAGTTAAAGGAAATAACAGGGAATAATAAGGAATCTAGCACTATAACTTCTGTCACAAATGAAGAAAATAAAGGCAACTTTCACTTTCAGTTTCCTCTTGTCGCAGGCATGCAACCCGATCCCATTTTTCATATCTCGTGGTACGCGTACCACCCACTCCCATTTTATTATATCTTGTGGTAGGTGTACCACCCACTCCCATTTCATATATCTTTTGGTAGGCGTACTACCTGCTCCCATTTCATCAATCTTGTGGTAGGTGTACCACCCACTCCCATTTCATATATCTTGTGGTAGGCATACCACCCGCTCCCATTTCATCAATCTTGTGGTAGGCTTACCACCCACCCCATTTCATAATATCTTCTAGTAGGCGTACCACCCGCTCCCATTTCATAATATCTTGTGGTAGGCGTACCACCCGCTCCCATTTCATAATATCTTGTAGTAGGCGTACCACCCGCTCCCATTTCATTATATCTTGTGGTAGGCGTACCACCCGTTCCCATTTCACAATCTCAAGAAATCCCGGCAAGGGAACATAAGTAATATAATAACTTCCCGATAAGGGAACAAGGATATCAAAATAGTCATCCCGGCAAGGGAGAATCAGCTATAACCAATCTCACTTTGCTAGTACTCCGTTCAATTAATTCTAATACTTAATCATAGAGGATCATTAATTAAAGTATACAAGGTGTCATTCAAAAAGACAACAACTTTCAAGTTAAGACCCACGGTCATGCTTGACACCAACGTATAGGTACTCGTCACCATGCCTATATGTCGTACTCAACAAGAAGCAAGTAGGAAATATAACTCAACTCATAATCCCTCAAGTTAGGGTTAAACCAAACACTTACCTCGATGCCTTGAACACCACTCAAGTCTCAATTATAGGTTTACCTCTTGATTCCACCACCAATCCGCTCGAATCTAGTCATAAGTTACTTAATCCCATTAATAAATGCTAAATGAATCAACTCCAATGCACAAAAATGAGTTTTCCAAAGTTTTACCCAAAAGTAAAAATTCACCCCCGGACCTACGTGGTCGCAACCCGAGGTTCGGACCAAAACCCGATTACCCATTCCCCCACAAATTCAAATATATGGTTTGTTTTGAAATCAGACCTCAAATTGAGGTCCAAACCCCTAATTTTAGAAAAACCTAGGTTCTACCCACATCACCTAATTTCCCCATGAATATCTTTGATTTGAAGTTGAAATAATGTTAAAAGATGTTAAGAAGTGAAGAAAATAAGTTAGAAATCACTTACCAATCGTTTCGGAGAAGAAAGGTTGTTTGGAAAATTGCCTCTTATGTTTTGGGGTTTTGAAAAGTGTAAAATAACTGAAATTCACGTGTATTTATACCCCTATGAAGCTCCCACCGCGGACCGCGCAAGAAGGACCGCGGCCACACAGGCTTCCTAAAGGCCTGCGGACCTATGCCCCGCACGGACCACACAAAGTCGACCACAACGCGCAGCACCCACCGCGGACCGCACAAAAGCGACCGCGGCCACGCTGGCCCCTTCGCAACCGCACGCGTTTCCTTGCGAGACGCGCAAAAGGGTTCAGAGACCTGTCAAAATTCCTGAACCTGCAACATCTGATCTTTTAAAGCCTAAGGCATCCGCCCTCGAAACTCTAAACCAAGCATGCACACTACCTCAAAAAACACCCTACGAACATATTCGTGTGATCACATCACCAATATAACATCATGAACATCGAATTGAGCCTCAAGATCCATGAAATTTCTCAGATTTCCTTTTAAACATCAATTTTCCCAATTTGGGTCCGGATCACGTCAAACGACGTCCGTTTTTTACCAAACTTTACAGGAGTGATACAAAACATATATAAGACTCGTACCGGGCGTCGGAACCAAAATACGGGCCCGATACCATTGCTTTCTAATCAAATTTCATTTCCATTTTCTTTAAACATTTTCAAAGAACAATTTCACTTAAAAATTCATAACTCGGGCTTGGGACCTCGGAATTCGATTCCTAGCATACGCCCACATCCCATATTTTCCTACGGACCCTCTAAGACCGTCAAATCACAGGTCCTGGTCCGTTTACCCAAAAAATTGACCAGAGTCAAAATTATTCATTTCGAGGTCAAAACTTAGCAATTTTCACAAGATTTCACATTTAAGCTTTCCGGCTACGCTCGGAAACACAGATTTCATTTAGAAACAGGTGATGACCCTTTTGGGTCGTCACATTCTCCACCTCTAAAACAATCATTCGTCCTCGAACAGACAGAAGAAGGAAGTAACTGAGTCGGGGAAAAGATGGGGATACCGGTACCGCATATCGGACTCGGACTCCCAGGTCGATGCCTTAGGGGGCTGACCTCTCCACTGAACACAAACCGAAGGAAAGTTATTTGACCTCAGCTAGCGAACCTGCCAGTCTAGAATAGCCACCGGCTCCTCCTCATACGAAAAATCCTTGTCCAACTACACAGTGCTGAAATCTAACACGTGGGATGGATCGACGTGATATTTCCGAAGCATGGACACATGAAACACTAGATGCACGGTTGATAATCTAGGCGGCAATGCAAGTCTATAAGCCACCTCTCCCACTTAATCACAGATCTCAAATGGACCAATGAACCTAGGGCTAAGCTTTCCCTTCTTCCCAAATCTCATCACGCCCTTCATAGGCGACACTCGGAGCAACACCCGCTCAACAACCATAAAAGCCACGTCTCGAACCTTACGATCTGCATAGCTCTTTTGCCTGGACTGAGTTGTACAAAGCCTATCCTGAATGATCCTGATCTTGTCCAAGGCCTCCTGAACCAAATCTGTACCCAACAACCGAGCCTCTCCCGGTTCAAACCATCCAACCGGAGATCGATACCGCCTACCATATAAAGCCTCATAAGGAGCCATCTGGATACTCGACTGGTAGCTGTTGTTGTAGGCAAACTCTTCTAAAGGCAAGAACTGATCCCACGAACCTCCAAAGTCAATAACACAAGATCGGAGCATATCCTCCAATATCTGAATAGTCCGCTCGGACTGTCCATCCGTCTTAGGATGAAATGCTGTACTCAACTATACCTGGGTCCCTAACCCTCACTGAACTTCTCTCTAGAAACGTGAGGTGAACTGCGTACCTCAATCCGAAATGATAGATATCGGCACACCATGAAGACGAACAATCTCCTGGATATAGATCTCAGCTAACCTTTCGGACAAATAAGAGACTACCATAGGAATGAAATGCGCTGACTTGGTCAGCCTATCAACAATGACCCAAACTGCATCGAACTTCTTCCGGGTCAACGGAAGTCCAGTAACGAAGTCCATAGTGATTCTCTCCCACTTCCACTCGGGAAGCTCAATCCTCTGAAATAAACCACCAGGCCTCTGATGCTCATACTTAACCTGTTGACAATTCAAACACCGAGCCTCATAGGCAACGATATCCTTCTTCATTCTACGTCACCAATAATGCTGCCGCAAATCCTGATACATCTTCACGGCGCATGGATGGATAGAGTACCGGGAACTATGGGCCTCCTCTAAAATCAACTCTCGATGCCCATCCACACTAGGCACACAAACTCGACCCTGCAATCTTAGAACTCCATCATCACCTAAGGTAACCTGCTTGGCACCCCCACACCGCACCGTGTCTCTAAGGACACACAAATGGGGATCATCAAACTGTCGATCATGGATAAGCTCCAATAACGAAGAACGAGCGACCGTGCAAGCTAATACTCGACTAGGCCCATAAATATCAAACCTCACAAATCGATTGGCCAAAGCATGAACATCCATAGCAAGCAGCCTCTCACCGACTGGAATATAAGCAAGACTGCCCATACTGGCTGACTTTCTACTCAAAGCATCGGCCACCACATTGGCCTTTCCCGGGTTATATAGGATAGTGATGTCATAATCTTTCAACAACTCCAACCACCTCCTTTGCCTCAAATTCAACTCCTTTTGCTTGAACAAATACTGAAGACTCTTATGATCTGTGAACACCTCACATGCCATGCCATACAGGTAATGCCTCCAAATCTTCAATGCGTGAACAATGGCTGCCAACTCCAAATAATGCACTGGATAGTTCTTCTCATGAACTTTCAACTGTCTCGAAGCATAGGCAATGACCTTGCCATCCTGCATCAATAATACACCAAGTCCAATGCGAGATACATCACAATAAACGGTGTAAGGCCCTGAACTTGTGGGCAAAACTAACACCGGCGCCGTAGTCAGGGCTGTCTTGAGCCTCTGAAAGCTCGTCTCATACTTGTCCGACCATCTGAACTGGGCACCCTTCTGGGTCAACCTGGTCATCGAGGCTACAACAAATGAGAACCCCTCCATGAACTGACGATAGTAGCCTGCTAATCCCAAGAAACTCCGAACCTCTGTAGCTGATGCTGGTCTAGACCAGTGCTTGACTGCCTCAATCTTCTTTGGATCAACTTGAATACCCTCTACTGATACAGCATGACCTAGGAATATCATTGAACTCAACCAGAACTCACACTTCGAGAACTTAGCATATAACTGACTATCCTTCAGAGTCTGAAGAACCACTCTGAGGTGTTGCTCGTGCTCCTCCTGGCTGCAGGAATATATCAGAATATCATCAATAAAAACTATCAAGAAAAGGTCCAAATAAGTCCTGAACACTCGGTTCATCAACTCCATAAACGCTACTGGGGAATTGGTCAACCCGAATGACATAACCAAGAACTCATAATGCCCGTACCGAGTGCGGAAAGCTGTCTTAGGGACATCGGATGCATTAATCCTCAACTGATGGTAGCCAGATCTCAAGTCAATCTTTGAAAATACCTTGGCACCCTGAAGCTGATCGAACAAATCATGAATCCTCGGCAGTGGATACTTATTCTTGATCGTAACCTTGTTCAATTGTCGGTAATCAATGCACATTCTCATTGAACCATCCTTTTTCTTCACAAACAACACCGGCGCACCCCAAGGCGAAACGCTGGGTCTAATGAAACCCTTCTCAAGCAAATCCTACAACTGTTCCTTTAACTCTTTCAACTCCGGCGGGGCCATACGATACGGCGAGATAGAAATGGGCTGGGTGCCCGGAGTCAAATCAATGAAAAAGTCGATATCCCTGTCGGGCGGCATACCCGGAAGGTCTGAAGGAAAAACCTCAGGAAACTCCTGAACAATGGGTACAAAATCAATAGAAGGGACCTCCACACTAGAATCGCGAACATAAGCCAAATTGGCCAAACACCCCTTCTTGACCATACACCGAGCCTTCACATAAGAGATAACACTACGGGTAGAATGACCAGGGGTCCCTCTCCACTCTAAACGAGGCAAACCCGGTAAGGCTAAGGTCACAGTCTTGGCATGACAATCCAAGATAGCATGGTACGGGGATAACCAATCCATTCCCAATATAACATCGAAGTCGACCATGTCTAAAAGCAACAAATCAACACGGGTCTCAAGAACCCCAAACACTACAAAACAAGAACGATGAACTCGGTCGACCATAATAGAATCACCCACTAGTGTAGACACATAAACAGGAATACTCAATGAATCGCTAGGCATGACCAGGTATGGGACAAAATAAGATGACACGTACGAATACGTACACCCTAGATCAAATGGCACTGAAGCATCTCTATCACAAACCAGTATAGTACCTATAATGACTGCATCTGAAGACTCAGCCTTGGGCCTGGTTGGAAGTGCATAACATCAGGGCTGGGCCCCACCACCTGGAACTGCCTCTCTGGGACGGCCTGCTGCTGGTTGGCCTCCACCTTTAGCGGCTTAAGCTCCACCTCTAGGACCTCTACCTCCACCTCTAACACCTCTGCCCCTACCTCTAGCTGACTGGGCAGGCTGTGGGACATCTGGTGCCTGTACCATAACACGAGAACCCTGATGCGAAAAACTGCTCGAAGCTCGAGGGCAATACCTAGCAATGTGCCTCGGGTCGCCACAAGTAAAACAAGCTTTTGGTTGTTGGGGCTGACGACTCTAGAAGCTTTGAAGCGGCGGTGCACTGATAGGTGCTGATGGTGCACTATAAGGATGTTGATCAGAATAGTGCATCTGATAACTACGACCACCTGAACTACCATGGGAGACCTGAAGAGCTGACTGAAAGGGCCTAGGAGGATGGCCTCTACTATATGAATCTCTACCTTCGGACAAGGTACCACTGAATCTACCTGAATGATGGGGCTGCATATCCGACCCATAACCACCTCCCTGTGATAGAACTATCTTAACTCTGCGGGCTACATTGGCCGCCTCCTGAAATGTAATCTCACTCCCGGCCTCCTTGGCCATCTGAAGACGAATCGGTTGAATAAGACCATCAATAAAACTCCTCACCCTCTCTCTCTCGGTGGGAAGTAGGACAAGAGCATGGCGAGCTAGATCGATGAACCTGGTCTCATACTGAGTGACCGTCATAGAACCCTGCTGAAGGCGCTCAAACTGCCTCCGATAGGCTTCTCTCTGCGTCACGGGGAGAAACTTTTCCAGAAACAACACTGAAAACTGCTCCCATGTCAAAGATGGTGATCCGGCTGGTCTCGCTAAGCAATAATCCCTCCACCAAGTCTTGGTGGATCCAAATAAGCGAAATCCAGCAAAATCGACCCCATTGGTCTCAACAATGCCCATGTTCCTGAGAACCTCGTGGCAGCTGTATAGGAAATCCTGGGGATCCTTAGAAGCAGCTCCACTGAAAGTAGTAGTGAAGATCTTGGTGAATCTGTCCAGTCTCTACAAAGAATTGGAGGACATAGCCGCTCCAACGCCGGTCTGAGCCACTACACCCGGCTGAACTGCCACCGCTGGCTGAACCGCTGGAACCTGAATCTAGGGAGCTACCTGCTCCGGAGTGCGTGTAGCAGGAGTCTGAGCCCCTTCTCTAGCCTGAGAAGTGGCTGGTGCTACAGGAAGCAAATCTGCTTGGGTGACACTCTCCATAAGGCCCACCAATCGAACCAGAGCATCCTGAAGAACTGGGGTAGCGATAAACCCCTTTTGGGACCTGAGCTGGGCCCACCAGAACTGTTGGGGCTGGAAGCTCCTCCTCAAAATCAACTTGAGGCTCCGCCACTGGTGTCGCTGCTCAAGGCTGACCTCTACCCCTACCTCGGCCTCACCCTCTGCCCCTAGTGGGAGCTGTTGTAGGGGGCTCGGGCTGCTGAGCAGTAGATGAGGAAGTGCGTGTTCTACCCATCTACGAAGAACAGAGAAAAAGTTCAATTAGCATTTTGAGGAACAAATTCGCACGACAAGAAGAACAAAAGTGAAGTTTTCCTAACTCGGTAGCCTCTGGGGGATAAATACAGACATCTCCGTACTGATCCCTCAGACTCTACTGAGCTTGTCCGTGAGTTGTGAAACCTATGTAACTTAGAGCTCTGATACCAACTTGTCACGACCCGGATTTCCCACCCTCGGGAGTCATGATGGTGTCTACTAATGAGAGCTAGGCAAGCCAATCCTTAACTACTTACTTCATTAACAATTACTTCTTTTAATAATGATCAGCGATAGCATGAAAACAATGGAATTAAATAAATAAGCGGAAGACTTAAGTTTAAAGAAACTGATCAATAATGCAAGAATCAACAAATGCCTCTACCCAAGAACTGGTTTCACATTACTCACGAACTTCTAAGAGTGCTAAATACAACCGTTTGAAAGAAAATATAAATTGTTTTGTCTCGAATATATGAGATAACAAACGAAAATAAAAAATAGAGGAGACGTCGGGCCTGCGAACGCCTCCAAGGCTACCTCAGTGTCTCACTGGACTGAAGGCTGGCTCCCGTGCTACTTCTGCTTTCCCAAACCTGGATCTGTGCAAAAGATCACAGAGCGTAGTATCAGCACAACCGGCCCCATGTACTGGTAAATGTCTGGCCTAACCCCGGCGAGGTAGTGACGAGGCTAGGACCAGACTCCAGATAAACCTGTACAGTTATATAATATGTGGCAGACAAGTAAACAAGCAATAAGCAGTTTAAACTGGGGAAGGGGAACATGCTTCGGGGATAGCAGTTAAAGGAAATAACAGTGAATAATAAAGAAGCTATCACTATAACTTCTATCACAAATGAATAAAATAAAGGCAACTTTCACTTTCAGTTTCCTCTTGTCGCAGGCGTGCAACCCGATCCCATTTCTCATATCTCGTGGTGGGCGTACCACCCGCTCCCATTTCATTATATCTTGTGGTAGGCATACCACCCGCTCCCATTTCAAATATCTTGTGGTAGGCATACCACCCGCTCCCATTTCATCAATGTTGTGGTAGGCGTACCACCCGCTCCCATTTCATATATCTTGTGGTAGGCGTACCACTTGCTCCTATTTCATCAATCTTGTGGTAGGCGTACTACCTGCTCCCATTTCATAATATCTTGTGGTAGGCGTACCACCCACTCCCATTTCATAATATCTTGTGGTATGCGTACCACCCACTCCCATTTCATTATATCTTGTGGTAGGCGTACCACCCGCTCCCTTTTCGGTTCATCACACAATCACAAGAAATCCCGGCAAGGGAACATAAGTAATATAATAACTTCCCGGCAAGGGAGAATCAGCTATAACCAATCTTACTTTGCTAGTACTCCGTTCAATTAATGGAAATACTTAATCATAGAGGATCATTAATTAAAGTATACAAGGTGTCATTCAAAAACACAAAAACTTTCAAGTTAAGACCCATGGTCATGCTTGACACCAACGTATAGATACTCGTCACCATGCATATACGTCGTACTCAACAAGAAGCAAGTAGCAAATATGACTCAACTCCTAATCCCTCAAGCTAGGGTTAAATCAAACACTTACCTCGATGCCTTGAACACCACTCAAGTCTCAATTATAGCTTTACCTCTTGATTCTACCACCAATCCGCTCGAATCTAGTCATAAGTTACTTAATCCCATTAATAAATGCTAAATGAATCAACCTCAATGCATGAAAATGAGTTTTCCAAAGTTTTCTCAAAAGTAAAAATTCACCCATGGGCCTACGTGGTCGCAACTCGAGGTTCAGACCAAAACCCGATTACTCATTCCCCCACAAATTCAAATATATGGTTTGTTTTAAAATCGGACCTCAAATTGAGGTCCAAATCCCTAATTTTAGAAAAACCTAGGTTCTACCCATATCACCCAATTTCCCCATGAAAATCTTTGTTGTGAAGTTGAAATCATGTTAAAAGATATTAAGAAGTGATGAAAATAAGTTAGAAATCACTTACCAATCGTTTCGGAGAAGAAACGTTGTTTGGAAAATCGCTTCTTATGTTTTGGGGTTTTGAAAAGTGTAAAATAACTGAAATTCACGTGTATTTATACCCCTCTGAAGCTCCCACCGCGGACCGCGCAAGAAGGACCGCGGCCGCACAGGCTTCCTGAAGGCCTGCGGACCTATGCCCCACGCGAACCGCGCAAAACCGACCGCAACACCCACTGCGGACCACGGAAAAGAGACCGCGGCCACACACGTTTCCTCGCGGGCCGCGCAAAAGGGTTCAGAGACCTGTCAAAATTCCTGAACCTGCAACATCTGATCTTTTAAAGCCTAAGGCATCCCGGAACCTACTAGAAACTCACCCGAGCCCTCGAAACTCTAAACCAAGCATGAACACTACCTAAAAAACACCCTACAAACATATTCGTGTGATCACATCACCAATATAACATCATGAACATCGAATTGAGCCTCAAGATCCATGAAATTTCTCAGATTTCCTTTTAAACATCAATTTTCGCAATTTGGGCCTGGATCATGTCAAACTACGTCCGTTTTTTACCAAACTTTACAGGAGTGATTCAAAACATATATAAGACTCGTACCGGGCGCCAGAACCAAAATACGGGTCCGATACCATTGCTTTCTAATCAGATTTCATTTCCATTTTCTTTAAACATTTTCAGAGAACAATTTCACTTAAAAATTCATAACTCGGGCTTGGGATCTCGGAATTCGACCCTCTGGGACTGTCAAATCACGGGTCCGAGTCCGTTTACCCAAAATATTGACTGGAGTCAAACGTATTCATTTCGAGGTCAAAACTGAGCAATTTTTACAAGATTTCACATTTAAGCTTTCCGGCTACGCGCCCGGACTGCGCACACAAATTGAGGCGACTCTAAATGAGGTTTTCAGGGTCTCGAAAACACAGATTTCAATTAGAAACAGGTGATGACCCTTTTGGGTCGTCACATCCCTAGACTTGGAACTACCCGTCTCATGAACATCACTTGTTCCCTGCCTTTGAGCCTGAGTAGCAACAATTTGGGTGAGCAACTGGATAGCTCCCCTGATATCCATGTCTGAATCACTGGGCACTGAGCCCAGTGCAACCCTCTGGGCCGGAGTTCCCTCCTCCTGAGCAGCATTAGTTGTGGCCCCCTGGCTAGTAGTTGTGGCCCTCCTGGTGTGTACTTTCTTTTTGTAGGCATTTTTCTGAAATACGAGATTCGCACGGGTTAGAAAGATTCATGAAATCATAGCTCTAATTGCACGACCTTGAGTATGAAAGAAATGGAACAATCCTAGATGTTTTGGTGGTCAACTATTTACATGTGTGGCGCGCACACACACATAATAGAGACCCCACTAGACACGGATTCATAGACTCTCTAGGACTCTTGAACCTAGGGATCTAATACCAAGCTTTGTCATGCCTCGAACCATGGTCTGGGCGTAACACGGCACTCGGTGCCTGACTGCATGTGACCGAGCGAACCAACTGCATGGCTGGATCAACACATGGTATAACTATGAGCTAGAGGTAAATATAAAATATGATAATCTACTAAAGAGTCTGACTGAAATATCATAGATGCAGAAAATACTGAAAGGTCTGCAAGTATAAATAAGTAGCCGACAGGGCTAACACATGAAATCCAGCTAATATCTGACTGACTGGGTTATAGTCTACGAAGCCTCTAAAGAATGCTGAAAATGCTATTTGTTTACCGGGACAAGGTCCCCAGTATACCTTATTAACTTAAATACTATAATGACTAAAACAAAAGATAGATAAGGCCCCGTAAGATTAGGGATCACCAATAGCTGATACGAGATGTCCTAGCAAGCAGGATCGTCAACCTGAAAATCGTTACCTGCATCGCGAGATGCAGACCCCGAGCAAAAGGGACGTCGGTACATTTGAATTGTACTGGTATGTAAAATAGCTGAACAAAAGAACTATAAATACTGAAATTGAAACTGAACTGCTAGCTGATAAACTGATAATTGAACAAGGAAGTAAGGATGTGAATGCTCCCTCTTCTGAATGATGAACAACCTGTCTAACTGAATATTAAACTGCGGCCTCAGGCCTAATATGTATATGTGTGTGTGTGTGTGCGCACACACAACTGCGGCCTCGGGCCCAAGTATACATATACATAATTGCGGCCTCAGGCCCAAAGATGCATAAAGCGTGAACTAAAATACAGGTGTTCAGCATTCAAGAATGTTTCCCCACTGCTTGACTTATTATTTGAACTCAGTCCTATTGATATCTACTGTTTTACAAACTCAACCACTTTTACTCAGATTTGAAACTTAAATGATATTTCTACATCATGTTTTGGGCTGAGAACTACTGTTTTACTAATGCCCAAGGGGCTTGTGATGATTTTTGGACTGAGTGAGGCCGAGGGCCATATGTGAGGATATGTTGTGTGATACGAGGCCGAGGGACTGAGATACTTTATATGCCACGAGGTGGCTTGAGTGATGTGAGGTCGAGTGCCGAGTGATGTGACACCGAGTGCCGAGTGATGATGCCACGAGGTAGCTTGATATAGCTCTTGGGCCGTAAGGGGCCCCTCCGGAGTCTGCACACCCACAGTGAGCGCGGGTACCCATTATGATCTGAGAGTGAGCCCGAGGGGCTGATACTGTTCTGAGTGATTGATACTGAGCCCGAGGGGCTGATACTGTACTGAGAGTTAGCCCGAGGGGCTGATACTGTTCTGAGCGATTGATACTGTGCCCGAGGGGCGGATTTTCTACTTGTTACTTACCTGTTAAATTACATGTTTTACTTGTTTTAAAAAGGAATATCATTTGATTTCTTTACTGATTTACTGCTTTAAGTGATTTTACTACTTGATATGGAATTGCTTTGTGCCTTTACGTGTTTTCATACTTTCAGTCATTATTTATAATTATTACTCACTGAGTTGGAGTACTCACATTACTCCCTGCACCATGTGTGCAGATTCAGGCATCGCAGAGTCCGCTCCTAAGTGCTGATTTTTCCAGTTCAAGTAGTGATTCAGAGACTACGAGGTAGTTGTTGGCGTTCGCAGCCCCGTGCCTCCCTTATCTTATCATTTTCATGTTTTTAGAACTATTGTATTGGAATTAGTGTTCAGTAGACTTGTATCCGGATTTCTTAGTTGCTCATGACTTGTAACACCCCAGTGAGGGCTGTGTCGGGATGGTTTTCCTTTTGATATTATCGATGTTTCCACAATTATGGCTATATTAATTATGTTTTAGACTTGTTTATGTTAATTAAATGTTAAAAGAGGTGTTTCGTTTGTTTTAGCTGGCCTTGTCTTCACGAGAGGCGCCATCACGACCGAATTTGGGAATTGGGTTGTGACAAGTTGGTATCAGATCCTAGGTTACATAGGTCTCGCGAGTCATGAGCAGGTTTAGTAGAGTCTTGCGGATCGGTATGGAGACGTCGGTATTTATCCTCGAGAGGCTGCAGAACCTTTAGGAAAAACTTCATATCCTTGAAATTATTGTCGTGCGATTCTGTTGGTCCTAGAACTAAACATTATATTCTATTATCTTGCAGATGGTGAGGACTCGTGCTACCGGACGAGGCGGACAACCACCAGTACCCCACTGAGGCCACCAGAGGCCGTGGACGCGGTCGAGGCCATGGTAGAGGCAGAGCAGCGAGGGCAGCACCTGTTGATCCACCAGCTGCCCCAGCTCAGGACCAGGATCCATCTATGGATGCTCCAGCAGCACTAGTTCAGGCACCAGCTGTGCACATCGTGATTTCGGGTCTTCAGAAGGCCCTTGCTCAGATCTTATCGGTTTGCACTGGCCTGGCTCAGGCAGTTTCAACTACTACAGCAACAGCTACTTCACAGGTCGGGGGAGGCAATCAGACCCCTGCTGCTCGCACACCTGAGCAGGTAGTGTAGGGATTGCAGACGCCGGGAGCACCTCCATCTCAGCCGATTGCACCAGTTTAGGAGTTTGTAGGTCCAACTATGCCAGACGATGAGCAGCGTCGTCTCGAGAGGTTTGGTAGGCTCCAGCCTCCTTCATTCAGTGGTGCTGAGGGTGAGGATGCCCAGGGTTTTCTCGACAAGTGTCAGTGGATGCTCCGTACGGAAGGGATTCTTGAGTCTAGTGGTGTGGCATTTACTACCTTTCAGTTCACTGGGGCTGCCTTCACTTGGTGGGAGGCGTATGAGAGGTGTAGGCCAACAGGTGTAGCGCCTTTGACTTGGCAGGAGTTCTCCACTCTCTTCTTGGAGAAGCATGTACCGCAGTCCCGCAGGGAGGAGCTGCGTAGGCAGTTTGACTGGCTTCGGCGGGGGGATATGACTGTGTCACAGTATGAGTCGAGATTTCCTGAGTTGGCTCGTCATGCCACTTGGATGGTCCCGACAGATTGTGAGAGGATCAAGAGGTTTGTGGATGGCCTTAACTATCATCTCTGTATTCTGATGACTAGAGAGAGAGTCTTGGATATTTCATTTGAGGAGGTGGTTGATATCGCTTGTGAGATTGAGACGGCTCGCCGGCAGGATACAGAGGAGAGGGAGGCCAAGAGGCCTCGAGGTTCTGGCAGTTTCCGTGGTGCTCCGTTTAGGGGCCAGTTCCAGCATGGTAGAGGTCGTTCTTTCAGGCCCGCTCAGTCGACCCATCTCGAGTATTGTGGGGCATCTTCAGGCAGTGGTTATCATGGTTCTCAGCAGGGTCAGCCTTCACTTAGTGCCCTACCAGCTCAGAGTTCATCTCGTGCCCTGTCTTTTCAGGGTTCTTCCATGCCGAGTGGATCAGCTAGTCACTCCGGTGTGAGGGGTTCCCTTCAGTCCCATTCTCCAGCACCTGGGAGTTGTTTTGAGTGTGGAGAGTTTGGACATGTGTGGAGGCAGTGTCCTCGTCGTATTACTAGTTCGTCTCAGCAAAGGGGTCAGCCCTCGACTTCTGCTCCAGTTACCTCACCACCCACCCAGCCAGCTAGGGGTGGAGGTCAGGCAGCTAGGGGTCGCCCCAGAGGGGGAGGTTGATCAGGGGGCAGTCAGGCCCATTTCTATGCACTTCCAGGCAGGCCAGATGCTATTGCTCAGATGCTATCATTACATGTATTGTTTCAGTCTGCCACAGAGATGCCTCTGTATTATTTGATCCTGGTTCCACCTTTTCTTATGTGTTATCATACTTTGCTCGTTATTTGGGTATGCCCCGTGAGTTTCTTGCCTTACCTATTCATGTATCTACCCCGGTAGGCGATACTATTGTTGTAGACCGTATGTACTGGTCATGTGTGGTGACTATTGGGGGTGTGGAGACCCGAGTGAATCGATTGCTATTGAGCATGGTGGATTTTGATGTCACTTTGGGCATGGATTGGTTGTCTCCGTGTCGTGCTATTCTGGACTGTCATGCCAAGATAGTCACTTTGGCTATGCCAGGTGTACGGAGGATCGAGTGGCGTGGTGTGACTGATTACATTCCTAGTAGAGTGATTTCTTTCTTGAAGGCCCAGCGTATGGTTGGGAAGGGTTATCTTTCATATTTGGCGTTTGTGAGAGATGTTGGAGCTGAGACTCCTAGCATTGATTATGTTCCAATTGTGAGGGAGTTTCCCGATGTATTTCCTGTAGACCTGTCGGGTATGCCACCTGACAGGGATATTGATTTTGGTATTGACCTGGTGTCGGGCACTCGGCCCATTTCCATTCCGCCATATCGTATGGCACCAGCAGAGTTGAAAGAGTTGAAGGATCAGCTTCAGGAACTCCTAGATAAAGGGTTCATTCGGCCTAGTGTGTCACCTTGGGGTGCACCAGTTTTGTTTGTGAAGAAGAAGGATGGCACGATGAGAATGTGCATTAATTATAGGCAATTGAACAAAGTAACCATTAAGAACAAGTATCCTTTGCCTCGCATCGATGATTTATTTGATCAGATTCAGGGAGCGAGGGTGTTCTCCAAGATTGATCTCCGTTCTGGCTATCACCAGTTGAAGATCAGGGATTCAGATATTCTTAAGACTGCTTTCAGGACTAGATATGGTCACTATGAGTTTTTTGTCATGTCTTTTGGGCTGACCAATGCCTCAGCAGCGTTCATGCATTTGATGAACAGTGTATTTCGACCTTATCTGGATTCGTTCGTTATTGTATTCATTGATGATATTATGGTGTACTCGCATAGTCAGGAGGAGTATGCGGAGCATTTGAGAGTTGTATTGCAGATATTGAGGGAGGAGAAGCTTTATGCAAAATTCTCCAAAAGTGTGAGTTTTGGCTCGGTTCAGTGGCTTTCTTGGGGCACGTGGTATCCAGCGAGGGTATTCAGGTTGATCCAAAGAAGATAGAGGTGGTTCAGAGTTGGCCTGGACCGTCCTCAGCCACAGAGATTTGTAGCTTTCTTGGGTTGGCAGGCTATTATTGCCAGTTTGTTCAGGGATTCTCATCTATCGCATTGCCCTTGACCAAGTTGATTCAGAAGGGAGTTTCATTTGTATGGTCGGACGAGTATGAGGAAAGCTTTCAAAAGCTTAAGACAGCTTTGACCACAGCTCCAGTATTGGTTTTGCCATCAGCTTTAGGTTCTTACACAGTGTATTGTGATGCTTCGAGAGTTGGGATTGGTTGTGTATTGATGCAGGAGGGTAGGGTGATTGTTTATGCTTCTCGTCAGTTGAATCCCCATAAGAAGAACTACCTTGTTCACGATCTGGAGTTGGCTGCCATAGTTCATGCATTGAAGATTTAGAGGCACTACTTGTATGGAGTATCTTGTGAGGTATTCACTGATCATCGCAGTCTTCAGCATTTGTTCAAGCAAAAGGACCTTAATTTGAGGTAGCGAAGGTGGCTAGAGTTGCTAAAGGATTATGATATTACTATTTTGTATCATCCAGGAAAGGCCAATGTAGTGGCCGATGCTTTGAGCCGAAAGGCAGCGAGTATGGGGAGTTTGGCGTATATTCCAGTTGGGGAGAGGCCCCTTGCAGTTTTTGTTCAGGCTTTGGCCAATCGATTTGTGAGATTAGACATTTCGGAGCCTAGTCGGGTGTTGGCTTGTGTGGTTTCTCGGTCTTTATTATATGATCGCATCAGAGAGCACTAGTATGATGATCCGCATTTGCTTGTCCTTAAGGACAGAGTCTAGCATGATGATGCTAGAGATGTGACCATAGGTAATGATAGCGTGTTGAGGATGCAGGGTTGGATCTGTGTGCCCAATGTGGATGGGCTTAGGGAGTTGATTCTGGAGGAGGCCCATAGCTCGCGGTACTTTATTCATCCGGGTACCGCGAAGATGTATCAGGACTTGAGGCAGCTGGAGAAGAATGAAGAAGGATATTGTGGGGTATGTAGCTTGGTGTCTCAATTGTCAGCAGGTGAAATATGAGCATCAGAGACCGGGTGGCTTGCTTCAGCAGATGGTTATTCCCGAGTGGAAGTGGGAGAGAGTCACTATGGATTTTATAAGTGGTCTTCCTCGGACTTTGAAGAATTCGATGCTATTTAGGTGGTTATAGATCGGCTGACCAAGTCCGCGCACTTCATTCCGGTGTGTACTACATATTCTTCGGAGCAGCTGGAAGGGATCTTTATCCGGGAGATTGTTTGATTGCATGGTGTGTCAGTGTCTATTATTTCAGATAGAGGTACTCAATTTACTTCTCAGTTTTGGAGGACTTTTCAGTGAGAGTTGGGTACTCAGGTGGAGTTGAGCACAGCATTTCATCCGTAGAGGGACGGGCAGTCCGAGCGTACTATTTAGATATTAAAGGACATATTGTGTGCCTGTGTTATTGATTTCGTAGGTTCTTGGGATGAGTTTATGCCGCTTGCAGAGTTTTCCTACAACAACAGTTATCAGTCCAGTATTCAGATGGCCCCATATAAGGCATTGTATGGGAGACAGTGTAGATCTCCAATTGGTTGGTTTGAGCCCGGCGAGGCGAGGTTATTGGGGACATATTTGGTTCAGGATGCCTTAGAGAAGGTGAAGTTGATTCAGGAGAAACTTCGTACAGCGCAGTCGCGTCAGAAGAGCTATGCAGACCGGAAAGTTCGAGATGTATCTTACATGGTTGGCGAGAAGGTCTTGCTGAAGGTTTCGCCCATGAAGGGTGTTATGAGATTTGGAAAGAAAGGGAAGTTGAGTCTGCGGTTAATTGGGCCTTTTGAGGTACTTAGGAGGATTGGGGAAGTGGCTTATAAGCTTGTTTTGTCACCCATCTTGTCGAGTGTGCATCCGGTATTTCATGTTTCTATGCTCCGGATGTATGTTGGGGACCCGTCTCATGTTTTGGACTTCAGCACGGTTCAGTTGGATGATGATTTGACCTTTGATGTGGAGCCAGTAGCTATTTTGGGTCGTTAGGTTCGAAAGTTGAGATCAAAGGATATAGCTTCGGTGAAGGTACAGTGGAGAGGTCGGCCCGTGGAGGAGGCTACCTGGGAGACCGAGCGGGAGATGTGGAGCAGATATCCTCACCTGTTTGAGGCTTCAGGTATGTTTCTTGACTCGTTTGAGGACGAACGTTTGTTTAAGTTGGGGAGGATGTGACAACCCGACCCGTCATCTCATGAGTTATCGCTCCGTTTTCCCCGTTTTTAGCTTCTTTATGCTTCATTATCTGTAATTGGTGTGATCGAGTCGATTTGGATTGGTTTGGGTAGGAAATGAGACACTTAGTCTCTATAAGGAAGGCTTAGTTTGGAAAAGTCAACCGGATGTTGACTTATGAGTTAGAGGGATCGGATGTGATTTCCGGTGATTCGGTTAGCTTCGAGGGATGATTTGTGACTTAGGAGCGTGATCGGAAGTGGTTTTGGAGGTCCGGTGTAGAAATTAGCTTGTTTTGGCGAAGTTAGTATTTTGGCGATTTCTGGTTGGTAGGTGAGATTTTGATCCGAGGGTCAGAATGGAATTCCGAGAGTTGCAGTAGCTTCGATGGGTAATTTGGGATGTGTGTGTAAATTTTCAGGTCGTTCGGAGGTAATTTGGTTGGGTTTTTTATCGAATGCGTGTTTCGGAAGTTTTAGAAGAACTTAGGCTTGAATTCGATGTGAATTGACGGTTTTGGTATTGTTCGAGGTGATTTGATTATTGGAACAAGTTTGAATGATGATTTAAGATGCGTTGGTGCGTTTGGTTGAGGTCCCGGGGGCCTCAGGGTGGTTTCGGATGGCTAACGGGAAGAGTTTGGACTTGTGTTGTTGCAGATTTGCTGGTGCTTCAGGTATTTTAGCACCTGTGGTTTGGGGACCACAGGTGCGGTGTCGCAGATGCGGGTTGGGGGTTGCAGAAACGAAAAAGGCGAGGATTGGTTGGGACTGCAGATGCGGCTATTGGACCGCAAATGCGGCCAGGCGGGACTTAATGAAGTTCCGCAGATGCAGAGTATCAATTGCAGAAGTGGTACCGCAGATGCGGTTATGGCTGGGCAGAAGGTATTTAAGTTTTTCGCGAATTTTGAAAGGTTTCTCATTTCTAACTTCGGACTTGGAGAATTTTGGACGATTTTGAAGAGGGATTTCAAGGAGATTCGATGAGGTAAGGATTTTTGGACCTAAAACACAATCCTATGGTGTTATTACATATATTAAGACTGGAAATTTAAAAAAATCATGGACCAAAAATGGAGGTTAGGACTTGAACTTAAGAGAGCTAAGATTAGGGATTTGATGGGTCAATTGAACTCTGATTCTTGTGATTTGTATATGTATGAACTTGTGGAGAAATAAGGAATCTAATGATGTAAAAACTTCTGAGTTTCGAGAAGTGGGCCCAGGGCTCGGGTTTTGCCAATTTCGGGATTTTTGATATTTTTGATTGTTTTCGATTGGGTATTGTTCCCTTAGCCTATTGTGACGTATTCATTGTGGTTTTGGTTAGATTCGACGCGCGAGGAGGCCGATTTGAGAGGCAAGGGCATAGCCAGCTAGAGTTTTGGTCGGCTTGAGGTGAGTAATGCTTGTAAATGATGTCCTGAGGGTTTGAAACCCCGGATTGCACATCGTAGTGCTATATTGAGGCAAGATACGCGCTGGATGATGAGCGTGGGATCTTTTACTACTGGGGATTGTGACTTGGTCCGTCTCGATTGACGATTTTACCGTGTATTTGACTGAAATTCATTTGTTATCATCATGATTTGGGTTGATTGCCATATTTGGGCTTCGTGCCAACTATTTAAACCCTTCAGGGATTTTTATCATTGTTTCCTCACTGCTTGACTTATTATTTGATCTCAGTCCTGTTGATATCTACTGTTTTACAAACACAACCACTTTTACTACGATTGGAAACTTAAATAATATTTCTACATCATGTTTTGGGCTGAGAACTACTGTTTTACTAATGCCCAAGGGGCTTGTGATAATTTTTGGACTGAGTGAGGCCGAGGGCCATATGTGAGGATATGCTGAGTGATACGAGGCCGAGGAACTGAGATACTTTATATGCCACGAGGTGGCTTGAGTGATGTGAGGCCGAGTGCCGAGTGATGATGCCACGAGGTTGCTTGATATAGCGCTTGGGCCGTATGGGGCCCCTCCGGAGTCTGCACACCCACAGTGAGCACGGGTACCCATTATGATCTGAGAGTGAGCCGGAGGGGCTGATACTATTCAAAGTGATTGATACTGACCCCGAGGGGCTGATACTGTACTGAGAGTGAGCCCGAGGGGCTGATACTGTTTTGAGCGATTGATACTGTGCCCGAGGTGCGGATTTTCTACTTGTTATTTACCTATTAAATTACCTATTTTACTTGTTTTAAAAAGGAATATCATTTGATTTCTTCATTGATTTACTGCTTTAAGTGATTTTACTGCTTGATATGGAATTATTTTGTGCCTTTACGTGTTTTCATACTTTCAGCTATTATTTATAATTATTACTTACTGAGTCGGAGTACTCACATTACTCCCTGCACCATATGTGCAGATTCAGGCATCGCAGAGTCCGCTCCTGAGTGCCGATTCTCCTAGTTCAGGCAGTGATTCGGAGACTACGAGGTAGTTGTTGGCGTTCGCAGCCCCGTGCCTCCCTTATCTTATCATTTTCATGCTTTTACAACTATTGTATCGGAATTAGTGTTCAGTGGACTTGTATCCGGATTTCTTAGTTGCTCATGACTTGTGACACCCCAGTTTGGGCTATGTCGGGATGGTTTCCCTTTTGTTATTATCGCTGTTTCCGCAATTATGGCTATATTAATCATGTTTTAAACTTGTTTATGTTAATTAATTGTTAAAAGAGGTGTTTCATTTGTTTTGGATGGTCTTGTCTTCACGAGAGGCGCCATCACGATCGGGTTTAGAAATTGGGTCGTGACAATCTCTTATTGACATGACCTTGCATAATCATACCGCCAGATTCCTCGAAATCCTTCCGTTAGCATTTCATGAACACTCTAAATCTCTATCAACCTTCACATATTCGACCTCTTACCGGATGGCCAGTAAAATCCTTCGCATAAGCTTCGCCAACCACGCAACCGTTGACCTGCTAACAGGAGATAACCCACTTGAGCCCGTTCTCATCCACCAGTTGCACAAGGTCATTCACTCCTCGTGGGCATCAACTAAATGTGCGACAATATCTTCCTATTCAAAGTGATGTTGTATCCTTCTTCATATCAAGCAACTCATTTCTGTCATATCCAATCTCTCGTCGTATGCTAGCCAATATTTTAAATTAAGCTCGTAGACCCAATCATCATCCACTAACATTCCCAAATCACTCCAAACTTTCATCAAGGGGTGTAGTTATCCTACCACTAAATCCATGTGCTGCTCTGCAACTCTCCCACTTCAGCCAAACCCTCTTCTTTAAGCAACTATTCGACTTCTGCTTCTTACACCTGACTTCCCTAGAAATTTAACCATCGCATGACACTTCCCCCTTGTCCTTCTTCTCCCTTTGCTTCTGAGTTGTTGCCTTAATTAGATCTCTATCTCTATAACATTTGAACTAACAAACCGTCACTAACTTTAGACCTTATTCGAAGATCATCTTTCTTGAGTCGTCCACATTAGAAACACTGATTCAATCCTGAACTACCGCACCTCTGGATCTCTGGCAGTCGCTTCTCAAATACTATTTCACACTACCCTGCCCCATAGGCAAATCGTAGAAGATCATAACACCGGCGAACTTAACACATCCAATCGAAGACGACGATACCACGTCGCAGATGAAAATCCCACCACACTTGAAAAAACCAAGTCTCGTTACTCCATCGATCCAAATCTGGACATTGATAGGCGAATTTCTTTTCTCCGCCGGATGAAATACCGAACCTCTGAATCCCATAATGAGTAGACCTCTTTTCAAATCATTCACTGCCCCAGCACATAAGCAAGTATCCTATCATCACGTCAATACCGTGCGATAACCAATCATGAGCAATCATAGCAATCCGCGCATAGCCTAGAGCTCTCAGAAGTGCAGCTACCTAGCTAAAATGATAGAATATCCTTCCGCAAAGCGACAACAATAACCCACCCAACTATGTTGGGAGAAACATCATGCACCACATCTGTAGTACCACTAAAATTCCTCAATTCTCGATTTATAATAAGCGCTTCGTGTCGCATAAGATTGAGTAGGAAAGAAATAAGGGCATAAGCCTCAAAGGAATCAAAACGCACGATGAGAAATCAAGAAGGGAAGTGCTCTTAACAGCCATGTAGCCTCTCGAAGATAAGTACAGACGTCTCTGGACCGATCCGCAAGACTCTACTAGACTCTCTCATGACTCGTGAGATCTAAGGGAACCTAGTGCTCTGATACTATGTTGTCACGACCCAAAATCCACTAAGGGTCATGATGGCGCCAGACACCGTTGTCAGGCAAGCCAACCATAAATAATAAATTTTGCTTCTTGTTTAAGTCATTTTAAGAACTATGATTTTTCTTCAATTCAACTAGTAAAAGATAATCTTTACAAAATAAATTAAAGAATGTTCAGAAGTAAATACAGAATACCCCATAATCATCCCAGAACCCGGTGTCACAAGTGCATGATCAGTTTCTAGAAAATAAGGTAATATAACAAATATCCGGAATACAATTTGGACAGAAAAGAAAATACAGTACAATACTCTGAAGGAGACTCTGTTGGTTGCGGGTCGTCTCAAGAGATGCAGCTCACCTAAGTCTCTGCATCATCCATACCGTTGCGCCCAACTAGGCCACTAGACATACATGTGCATGTGCAACAAAAATACACAGCAAGTGTAGTATGAGTACAAAAATAACGTGTACCCAGTAAGTATCCCGTCTAACCTCGAAGAAGTAATGACAAGAGGTCGACTTCGATACATACTAGTGGTCCAATAATAATATTTTAGTAATGTAAATGATCATGGGTTTTAAAGGGCAAATGTAAACTAATAAATCCTAAAGCAGGTAAACAATTCCATTATAATAATAATAGATTTCCAAAGATTTATATTTCATCATTTTTATCAATTTATCTCAGGCCAAGGAAGGCAAATATCAATATTCATAAATCTCAAGGCAAGCAATAAAAAAATACACAAATCATGTTGAGGCCGTACGGCCCGATCCAATATAATAATAAAATGTGCACTGCCAGAGGGTCGAATGGCGTGAACCATAGATGCATCTATTACCCCGCTCGAAAATCATTCGTGTGACACGATCAAATATAAATAATAAAGTTACCCTGCTCGCAAATCATACGTGTGATGCAGATACTCATAGATACACACATTCAAATAGTCAATGAAGAATTTATCAGGCAACATTTATCCAAGGAAAAGTCCTTTCTCTTTTAACGTTTAAGAAAACGAAGTTTAACTTTTTAGAAATTCATTTACTATGATTTAAGCAATTTAAATTGTCAACAAGGTTACAAATATTTTAACTATAGCATGCTTTTGGGTCCTAGACTACCCGAACATACGTACAATAGTAGCTACGCACGGACTCTCGTCACCTGTGCATACGTAGCCCCCGCAAATAGAAGCACATAACCGATTATTTTACCTATAAGGATAATTTCCTCTTACAAGGTTAGAAAGGAAACTTACCTCGCTCGTGAGTTCCATAACCGGCTTCCAAGTCCTTCAATCAAATCAAATAAATTCCCCGATGCTCCAAAACTAGCCAAATAACAGGCAAACCAATGAAAATATACTCGAATACTCATAAAAATTCAATTTATATAAAATCCTAACTCCGCTTGAAAAGTTGACAAAATCTCCATCAGGCCCACGTGCCCGGATTCCAAAAATCTTCGAAGATAAAGTTTACACATAACCTGAAAAACTCAAATATATAATTTTCTCTCAATTTCATGCCCAAAATCGTGGTAAAATTCCAAAATATCAATTTCTAGGTCTCCCACCAAAAACCCACAATTGCTACTAATTTTCATGCTCAAATCCATATATAATCCATGTATTTGACTTATAATGAGTGGGAACAACTTACCTTGCTATTGATGATAAAAGAACCCCTCTTGAAACCCTCCAAGAGTCGTCCAATCCAAGAGAAAATTGAAAGAAAATGGCCAAGACCCGCCTTTAAAAAATCACACTGCCCAACACTGACCTTCCTCGCGAACGCGAGGGAATCCTTACGCCTAGAAATCCTCCTTTGCGAATGCGGAAATACCCTCGCATTCGCGAAGGCCATGCTTGCACACCTCAGAATTTCTCCTTCACGTTCGCGGTCCTACAGCCGCGTTCGCGAAGGCTTAGCACTTGCAGGCCCAATCCGTTCCTTCTTCGTGTTCGCGAGCACTGCGTCACGTTCGTGTAAGCTTAACTTGCCCTTACTTTGCATTCACGTCCTCTGCCTCGTGTTCGCGGAGGCCAAACCAGCAGCCCAAAATATTTCCTCTTCGCGAACGCGGGACTTCCTTACCGTTCGCGAAGAAGGAAACCAGACACCAGCAATCAGCAGCAGCTTTTCATCCAAATTCGATCCGAAACAACCCCGAAACATGCCCGAGGTCCCCGAGACCCCGTCCAATACCACAATTCAGTCCCATAATATAACAGGACCTGCTCGAAGCCTCAAATCACATCAAACAACTCTAAAACCATAAATCGTACCCCAATTCAAGCTTAATGAACTTTAGAATTTCAAAGTTCTACTTTCGATGCCGAAACCTATCAAATCATGTCTGATTGACCTCAAATTTTGCATACAAGTCATATTCGACATTACGGACCTACTCCAAGTTTCAAAATCCGAATCCTATCACAATACCAAAGAGTCCACCTCCGGTCAAACTTCTCAAAAAACTTCAACTTTCTATCTTTAGCCAAATAAGTCCAAAATGACCCACGGACCTCTGAATTCACTTCCGATCGCGCTCCCAACACCAGAATCACCAACAAAGCTATTCCCGAACTTGAAGTCCCAAATGGACATTGATAACACTGAAATGCACTTCAACCCAAACTTATGAAATTCTTCCCAAAGGCTAACTTCCACAACAGGTGCCGGAATGCTCCCGGGTTATCCGAAACTCGATCCGGATATACTCCCAAGTCCAAAATTATCATACGAACTTGTTGGAACCTTAAAATTTCGATTCCAAGTTTGTTTATTCAAAAATCCAATCTTAATCAATTTTTTCAACTTAAAGCTTCCGAAATGAGAATCCTCTTTCTAAATCATCTCCGAACTTCCCGGAATTCGATTCCGACCGTGCAAAAAAGTCATAATACCTGAAGTGAAGCTGATCATAGCCTCAAACTGCTAAACGACGTGCTAGAGCTTAAAATGACTGGTCGGATCGTTATACCTCCTCAAACCCCACTTGTAGGAATATACTGAAATTGTTGTTGTTATTACAAAATTAGAAAAATGTTTACTCACTTTTTTATATTTATATAAAGTAACTAGAGTTTTTTTTAACAAAATATATACAAATTCAATTAAAATATATAATTTATAGACAACCTGTATATAACTTTTTATTGCACAGAATTCAATCAAAGCATATAACTTATGTACAATTTATATACAATCTTTTATTGTATAGAATTCGATCAAGCACATACAACCTGCATACATCTTGTATACATTTAAGTCAGTTGTATATATTGTATATGTCATTTGTACACCCGATATACAATTTGTTATAATTATTTAGGTTTTCAATTTGAGTTTCAATAGGAAATTCTGACTGAAATTAACTCGAAACTCTCTCAAAATAAACTCCAAATGATATTTGCAATTATTTGCAACAACAACCAATATAAACAAATAAAAAATTTTAAAAAAAAATTGATTTTCGGCTTTAAAGCTTTGAAGTTTTGTGATGACCCAATATGTCATCTTATGTTTTAGAGCCTAACTCTGTGCTATGAAGTCTTAAATACCTCATCTTAGCCCTCCTCAATTGCGTGCATAGTCCGAATGTTTTTTCGTAAAGCTTTTATGCTAAAAACTAAGAAAAATATGAAATTTTTGCTTTAAAATCTATTTGAATTAACTTCGGTCAATGTTTTGAGCAAACGGATTCGGATTTATGTTTTGACAGTCCCAGTGGGTTCGTATCATAATATGAAACCTGGGCGTATGCCTGAAATTGAATTCGGAAGTCCCTAGCCCGACTTATCGCACTTTGTTAAAATTTGAAAGTTAAAAGCTTAATGGTTTTGAAATGTTTGACCAATGTTTGACTTTTTGGATATCGGGTCCATATTTTAGTTTCGAAATCTGGTATAGGTCCAATACTATATTTATGACTTGTCTATCAAATTTGGCAAGAAACGGAGTTGGTTTGACATGATTCGGACGTCCGGTTGTTAATATAGCAATTCTAAAGTTTCTTGAAAATTTCATTAGATTTTGGTGTCCGACTCATAGTTCTAGGTGTTACTTTGGAGATTTGATCGCGCGAGCAAGTTCATATGATGTCATTAGACTTCTGTACATATTTAGTGTAACGATCCGGCCGGTCGTTCCAAGAGTTATAGCCCTGTTTCCCCCATTTCTGCTTCTTTATGTGTTGTTCAGTTGTATTGTGTGGTATCGGGTTGGTTGGTTCGGGTTCGGAGTAGTTTTGGAGAGGAATGAGACACTTAGTCTCTTATATAGAAGCTTAAGTTGGAAAAGTCAACCGGATGTTGACTTATGTGTAGAAGACTTCGGATGCGAATTCTGATAGTTCGGTTAGCTTCGTTAGGTGATTTTGGACTAAGGAGCGTGTTCAGAATGTAATTTGGAGGTCCGTGGTAGAAGTAGGCTTGAATTGGCAAAATTGAAAATTCGGCGTTTTTCGGTTGCAAGTGGAAACTTCATATCGGGGTCGGAATAGAGTTCCGAAAATTGGAGTAGGTCTGTAGTATCATTTGTGATATGCGTGCAGAATTTAAGGTCATTCGACGGTGATTTAGTAGGTTTCGTCATCGTCTGCAGAATTCGAAATTTTGGAAATCCTTACGCTTGAATCCGAGAGTATTTGGGTGTTTCGATGTTGTTTTGATTGTTACATAGTTTCGACTAAGTTTGTATGTTGATATGTGACTTGTTGGTATTTTTGGTTGAGGTCCCGAGGGCCTCGGGATGAATTCGGATGGTGATCGGAAGAGCTGGAATTGAGATTGTGCAACTGAAGTTGCTGCCTCTGATGTATCCACACCTGCGGATTGGGGGCCGCAGGTGCAAGGTCGCAAATGCGGTGGGGAAGCCGCAGATTTGGAACTTGAGGGCCAAGAAAGGACCGCGGCCGCAGGTGCGGTGCCTGGGACGCTGATGCGATCCTAGGCGCTTAAGTGAAAACCATAGGTGCGGTTGATTGGATCGCAGAAACGGTTGCGCATGTGCGAAAAGAGGACCGCAGGTGCGAAAATGCCTGGGCAGAAGGTATAAATTAAACCCTTCGCGAATTTTTGCCTATTTCCTCCATTTTTAAAGACGGGATTGGAGTTTTTGGGGAGTTTTGAAGAGGGATCAAGGGGTTCTTTATTGTGGTAAGTTCTGTGAGCCTAACACTCGTGATTATGGTGATTTTCAGTTGTTTAAGCATGAAATTAGTAGAAATTAGGGATGAAATTGAAGGGATTAGGGCTTGGAATTGGAGAGTTTAATTTGAGAATTTAAGGGACCATTTGATGTCAGATTTTGATGATTTTGGTATGTATAGACTTGTGAGTGAAAGGAGTTTCCAGTTTCGTGATTTTTATCGGATTCCGAGATGTGGGCCCGGGGGCCAGGTTTGGGTGAATTTTGGGATTTTGGTATAAATTGATAGCTTTTTGTATGAAATTGATCCCTTGACCTATATTGATCACATTGTATTGCTTTTGGTTAGATTCGGGACGTTTGGAGGCCGATTCCAGAGGCAAGGACATCGCGGATTAGGGATTTGACCGGTTCGAGGTAAGTAATGATTGTAATAATCCGGAGGGTATGAAACCCCTGATTTCACATTGTTTTACTATTGTGAGGTGACGTACATGCTAGGTGACAAGCGTTTGAGAGTGCACCGTTGGGGATTGTGACTTGGTCCATCCCGTAGCAACTATAAAGTTGCTTATTTGACTGAAAACTATTTGATACTTATGTGTTTTAGAAAGAGTTTCTATAAATTGGGATGGATGCCATATTTGGGCCTCGTGCCAAAGCTGTTTGGACCCTTAGTGGTTTTTTCTTATTATCCTCTCACTATTTTGATTTAAGATCTATACTCAGTTATGTTGTGTTTACTGATTTCGTAACTCAGTCTTCATTACTCCGTTTTGATGCATAAAATAATATTTTGGGCTGAGCACCCTGCCTTTTACTGATAGCCTGAGTGGCTTGAGAGGTTTATGACTGAGTGAGGCCGAGGACCAGTAATTATGAGGATATTGAGAGTATAGCACGTGATTTGTCTGTGCAGCACGTGAGTTGTCCATGCGGATTCTGATATTGATACTATAGCACGTGAGTTGTCCGTGCAACATGTGAGTTGTCCGTGCGGATTATAGCGCTTGGGCTGTAGGAGCCCCTCTAGAGTCTGCATACCCCCAGTGAGCGCGGGTACCCTAAGTGAGTGATAGATATCCTGAGTGAGTGATATGATGTTTTGCCCGAGGGGTTATTTACGAGTGACTATGAGGTTTGCCCGAGGAGCTGATTCTGAGTGATGTTATGCTCGATTGGCGGTTTATGATTCTTGTTTGCACGAGGGGCTGCTATGATTTTCATCACTTCAACTTTAAACTGCATAGAATCTCTGTTGAAAATGTTGAAAAAAAAGTTTCAAATGATTTTTATCGAAACTGGATTTTAAACGAGATGATTTGACTCGTATACTGATTTGAAAGCATCTTGTACTTACTGAGATTTCATGACATGGATTTCTATGTATTTCCTACTGCCCAGACTTTATATACCTTTATTACTTACTGAGTTGGCGTACTCACATTACTCCCTGCACCCTATGTGCAGATCTAGGGGTTGCTAGATGTGCCAGCGGGCATTGATTATTATTCGTCATGGATATTCTGGAGTTGGCAAGGTAGCTGCATGGCAATCGTAGCCTTGCCCTTCTCCATCCTATCTTCCTTTAGATATTATGATTTGTTTCCAGACTGTATTAGTCTTAGTTATATCAGACAGTTCTTAGTAGATGCTCGTGACTTGTGACACCCACTATGTCAGGCTTTTCTTTCTGCACTTTGTTACTTAGACTTATATTATAACTTTTTTTAATTAATATCCTAAAGAAATCTTTATTTTGGATTTTCGGGTTGTTTGGGTAAAAGATTCGGCTTGCCTAGTTTCACGTTAGGCGCCATCACGACATGATAGATTTGGGTCGTGACATTTGGTTTAAAGTCCTGAGGGCTCGGGTGAGTTTCGGATAGGTTACGGATTGGTTTGGACTTAGAAAAATCAGTTGGTTCTGCAATTTTTGGTAACTGGTGTCTGATCTCGCAATTAGGAGACCAGTGTTCGCATTTGCGAACATTCCCCAATCCTGGCAGGCTCGCATTTGTGTGATGACCCGGCCAATCATCTCACGAGTTACCGCTCCATTTTCCCCATTTCTACTTCTTATTGCTTTGTCTATCAGTTCTGCATGTGATCGGGTTGGTTGGCTCGGGTTCGGAAAGGATTTGGTAAGGTTTGAGACACTTGGTCTCTTTTGAGGAAGCTTATGTTGGAAAAGTCAACCGGATGTGAGTCCTAATGGCTCGGATGTGAGTCCTGATGGCTCGGATAGCTTTGGGAGGTGATTTGGGACTTAGGAGCGTGATCGGAATGAGTTTTGGAGGTCCGGAGTAGATTTAGGCTTGAATTGTCGAAATTGGATTTTTTGGCGATTTTCGGTTGATAGGTGAGATTTTGATATAGGGGTTGGAATGGAATTCCTAAAGTTGCAGTAGTTCATTGGTGTCATTTGGGATGTGTGTGCAAAATTTCAGGTCATTCGAACGTGATTTGGTTGAGTTTTTTATCAAAAGCGTAATTTATAAGACTTTGAAAATTTAGGCTTGAATCTGATGTGTTTTGGTTGATTCGGTGTTGTTTGAGGTGTTTTAAAGATTGGTATAAGTTTGAACAAAGTTTTGGGATATGTTGGTGCCTTTGGTTGAGGTCCCAGGGGCCTCCGGGTGATTTCGGATGGTTAATGGAGAGTTTGAGATTTTGATGAAGCTGCAGATTTTTTGCTTCTGGTATTTCTACACCTGCGGATTGGGGACCGCAGGTGCGATGCCGCAGATGCGAGGAAGAAGGCCACATAAGCGGAAGAAGTTGAGGTAGGCTGTGACCGCAGAAGCGGTTGGGTAACCGCACCTGCGAGGCCACAGGTGCGGAGTGAGCATCGCAGATGCAATTTTGGTCGCTTTAGTGAAAACCGCAGAAGCGGTTCATTGGCCGCAAATGCGGTACCGCAGAAGCGGGAATTTCGTTGCAGATGCAAAATCCCTGGGCCAGAAAGTATAAATTGTTTCCTTCGCAATTTTTGAGTTATTCCACCATTTCTAGGTCGGCTTTGGAGCTTTTTGGACGATTTTGAAAAGAGAATTCAAGGAGACTTCATTGAGGTAAGGATTTTGGACCTAAAACTCGTTCCTATGGTATTATTTCAACCTATATCTATTTTTTTAAAAGTTTTAATTTGTATCCACTTTTTAAACAACTTCAGCCTCATTTCTCCTCCTCTTTCTCCTCCATTTCTTATTCTTCTTCTTCTTCTTCTTTTGTTGCTGCTGTTATTGGTGCTGCTATGAAACTTCAGTTCATGAGATTATTGCCATAAGTATGTTTATCATATTATTTTAAAATAAATTATAAATAATTACGTAAGTTAGTAGACAATAACTTGTGAATATTTCCACGTAATTTTGTTCTTTCCACGTTTATTGTTTCCAAAATTTATGATTTAGATACTGTTGGCAATTTGATTATTTTATAGTAGTAATACACTTTGAAAGAATAAGGTGGTTATTTATCTAGTATGTTAGAAAGCTTTTTAAAAAACTTTAGCTTTATAGTGCTGAAATTTTTACAAATAGACTAAATAACTTCAACATCTTCTGCTAAAATTTTTGAAAAATGTTTATGACAAAACTAATGAATCCAGGATAAAAAAAACTTTAGCTTATATAGTGCTGAAGTTTTTACAAATGAACTAAATAACTTCAGCATCTTATCCAGGACAATAAAACTTCAGCGTATTGTCTTTGCTACTTCAGGCTTGTCTACTAGAATGCTGAAGTTTTGCGTGATTGTCTTTGCTACTTCAGCCCCGTATGTTGAAGTAACGCGAAAAAGTGGGTACGCTTGCAATATTTTTTGCAAAGCGGGCACAAGTTAAAACGTGACCCAAAAAGCGGGTATAGATGCAAATCCACCGGTCACAAGTGCCTTTTTTTCGAAAACATTTTATTTTCCTAACATGAGGTGTTTGGCCAAGCTTTTTTGAGGAAAAAAGTGCTTTTGGGAAGAAGTAGAAGCAGTTTCTGAGAAGCAGAAAAAAGTAGCTTCTTCCTAAAAGCAGAAGCAGAAGCAGTTTTGACTTTTCTTCTTACCTAAAATACCCTTAACAAAATATAGTATATACCAAAATAACCGTTAAACATAATACTTAGGGTATTAATGTATAAGTATTTCTTCTTATATATATTTAGACCTTAGGGGTGAATGCTTTTATATTTGTTGAATGAATTTTAATATATTTAACTTATATTAAAAGAATTAAGTATTTTTTAATTTTATTTTCATATTTTACTTAAATAAAATGAATAGATTTAATTATTGCATGTAATAACAGATTTTTGATATTATTTATTTACTTATAATATTAACTATTAAGTAAATTTATTCATATCCTTATTTGTAATTTCATACTTAAAAATACTTTTTAAAAAGTTTGGTCAAACACAAATTAATTGCTCAAAAGTGTTTTTTATAGTGATTAGTCAAACACAAACTGCTTCTCTCTAAAAATACTTTTTTTCAAAAGTACTTTTGAAAAAAGTACTTCTCAAAATAATTTAATTTCTCCATCTTGGCCAAACAGGCTATAAGTCTACTAACAACTTATCATAGTTCTTATTCAAGGACTGCCCTTAGCCTTGGAAAATAACCTCACTCCCCTTGAAGTCGCGACTGATTCAATGGACGTGATAAAAATGATAAACCAAGGCCACATTTCTTAGGATTCTATCATTTGTGGATGCAGGTTGTTGCTAAATCAATTGGGAAACCCAGACATTAGGCCATCGGGAACAAGATCAAGTGGTGGACCTTCCCGTAAAGAAAGGTGCAAAGAAAAAAAAAATTGACAGACTTAGGAGTCGTTTGGTGGGATGCATTAGATAAACTACGGCATGTTTTAGCTTTGTATATTCATAATACTTTGGTACACTTTTTGAACCTATGCATTAGTTATGCAAGCATAAGTTATATACCCTATTTGGTATTATCTTATGCAAAACCAATGCATAAGAAACCATGGTATTTACAATGCAATGTGCTTTAATGCATGCATTAGCTTAGTTAAAGACAAATCATCCTTCAAAATTTATGCTTGATTAAAAATGCTATTATATTAATGCAAGTTTGAAATAATTCAAGAAAGTGAAAAATAAAATTATATCCTTATTAAACAAATAAAAATTTAGCATATTTTCTGTTTTATAAATAAATATTCAGTTCTATATTACAATATAGGTAGACAAATCAAATAATTTTTTTTTAAACCTTTTTCATATAAAAATATTCCTCAACATATATTTCTTTTAAAAAAATAAAATGATGACTGGTTATGAGGTTATTTTTATAAACAAATAATTCTTTTAGAAATTGTGCAATAATTTAATACATCAAACCAAACAATGGATAAGAAATATATCAACATAAATATTGCAAGTATAATTAATACCAACAATATTAATATACCATATTCAGCATTACTGTTATACACTCTGCCAAATGACCCCTTAGAATTTTGGTAGTTACTCCTGTGCCACTACTCACGCTGTTCGGGCTAATATTTTTAGGAAGTATGTTTAAAAGATAAATTATGATATGTAAAAGTAAGTAATTTGGAAGTTAGTACTGAACACGCTGAGCTTTATGAAGGATTGCATATAGGTGTTCGTAGCACGCAGCGGAAGACAATAACAATCTTAGGCAGATCTTTTCGTGTTTAAAATTTATTTACATGTCAATAGATCGGATCTAAGATGTACCTGGTGTAGAGAGTCTCGTTTCAAAATTTCTTCGATAGTGCGAAGACTCTATGCTTATCCACACCGAGACTGATCCTTGCTATCAACTCTTTGATCAACGAAACCCGCGAACAAATTGAACGAAAAACTTGTGCTGAAATTTTTCTCAAAAATCTCAACTCAAATTAGAAGAACAAGAAACACTTTTCTTGTAACTGTATTTTTTTTATTGGCTTGTGTTGTACTCTCACTTTCACAAAGTGATTTTTTCTTCTCAAGAAATTAATACCCAAATTCGCACGACAAGAACTGTTATTGTACGTTTTTCTCTTAATTTTCTGGCTTATGATTTTTCACCGTAAATTTCATGCCAACTGAAAAATATTTATAACCTCTGGAAAAAACCTTTTCCACTATGATAAGGAAAGGTTATATGTCATGACCTTTTCCTTATACAATTCTAAACCAAGTATAAGTTTTCTTTTATGAAAAACTGAATCCCATTCAATTGGGTTTTGCCGAATAGTACTTTCACGTGACTGTTCCAATTCCAAATTGGAATCACTTACTTTCATATTTATAACATACTAATCCCATTCCCAATGGGATGAAAGTGCACGTGAATCAATCCAATTCCAAATTGGAATTACTTGAGAAGCCATTTATTAATATTATTTTATATACATCTTATATACATATGAAATTTATATACATATAAAATAAATTCTAATTATATATATCACATATATATCTTAACCAAGAGACATAATTTAATTTTCTATTCCAAATAGAAAACTTCAATTTATTCACAATATTAATTATATCCTCTGTGCTAGCAAAGAATATAATAATATTTCATTTGGACTTAATAATTTATTTATTTGACTAATTAAATTCTTTAATTTAATTATCAAATAATAAAGTAATTAATCCTTTAGCAAAGATCAGAACACTCGTTAGTGTGCGACCCCATAGGTTCAATACTAAGCCGGTAGTAAATTGATCACATCAATATACTAATCAAGGGTGGCGTCTAGCAACACTCCTTAACGACCGGATAGCATGAAGTATACAATTTACTCTCAAGAACCAGTAGAAGAATAATGTAGTAATTCTTTCTGTCCTTATAGCTCTGGATCACCCTAGGATATGGTTCAACTGTCAAATCCTAATAGGCGACCAACTATGTGTTCATGTCAAATATAATCGACCATTGAATGACCTAAGAAACTCTTTTCTTCTTTTCATTCAATTGCCCTGGCCAAGGTCTTAATTTGGTCGTTTATAATTCATGACAACATGGAGCTTAAACTCATTACCAAGAGTTGACAGATTCCATCTTGATCAATCACTAATTCTACAAGCATTTAATCATACCCAATATCCTTTCAACTATCGCCCTAGGGCCATAGGTGTCTGGTATCAAAGCACAATAAATAGCTTGTCAATTACTATGACGATCTCAGGTCAAAGAAAACTTTTACATCACATCCTTCAAGATAATATCCTATTAACAGTTTATGGTAATTCCAATCCTTAGGAATTATCAAATGAGTCGGTTCAATGATCATATCTCTATATGCATCATCTATCTATGTAATTTAGTTAATGAGATCAACTAATCCTTATCCCATAAAGACGATTACATAAATATTGATCCAACCGGATAACTAATGTCCAAAATAATCCTACGATCAAGAACAAATTTAGATTAAATTATAAAAGACTTTGCTCTCATTATCATGATCTCTATCACGATGACAAATCCCAAAATTTAATCAAGGACCTTATCAAATTAATCAAACAATTGATAATAACTATGATAAAAGAATGTCATATCTTTTTATATCAAATAACGTTCACAAAATATGTTCAAATCATCAAATATGATATTGGATCTAGGGCATATCTACTATATCCCTAACACTTTAATGTTCTCGGTGACGTAATGTGTGTGTGTATATATAATATATATCTGTAAAACCAAAAAAAAACAGCTCAAACAAATACTGCATTTCTTGTGTCTAAAGGATAGGGAACTTATTACTCAGATGCGGATCCAGACTTTGAAGTTTATAGGTATAACAATCTCAAGTTATCAATTGGGTTCACAATCAAATATTTATAGATATTTTAATGAATTTTTTAATATATATATATATAAGGATTGTGCAAAAACTATTGGGCTCCTAGAAACCCGCACATTACCCTCTAGATCCGCCATTGTTATACTTATATCTCTCTGATCATTTTAACCATAGTGATTAATTTTTATTTTATGTTGGTTCTTGTAATAACTTCCTCCTACCCTTGAACCCACCAAAAAAGAGGAAAAAAGAAAGTGTCTTCCTTGAGAGTACGGGTGGCAAAATGGTTAAAAGAAAATAATTAACCACTCATATTATCCATTAAAAAATGGGTTGGATAATCAACTTTTCAAAACGGGTCAAATATGGATAAAAGCCACATTATCCATTTAGAAAATGGATAACCAATGCGTCTAATTTTTACATTTATAAAGCCTTAAATTGGGGGTTCTTCAAATTAAGGAGACTAAGAATTCTCCAAAAAGTGATCATATGCAAGAAGTCATGGATAATATGGTTACTCATATTATCCGCTGGTTAATTTATTTTTTATCCGTATTAAATATGGGTCGGATCGGATAATTGATCCGTTTTTTCATTACCCGTTTTTGACTCAAACCATATGTGATCCTGTTTAACCAAAGATATCAAAGTCATTTTGATTAAATCAATTAATGAAGATGAAGAGGTAAATCTTTGTTAAACATAATAAACTCCAGATCTACAAGCAAATCAGAAAATGATGCATAAGACAAGATAGGGGCGATCGATCTTATTGAGGTTTTTCATTTCTTCTCTCACCAATTGATGGAGATGATTGTTTTACATAATCAATGGAAGATTGTTTTGTCTTCCTTTTGCTAAGAAGATTACAGAGGAGAGGAAAGAGAGAAAACCCCCCCCCCCCCTTCTAGGAAGGTTCCCTCCTATATATAGTTATAGAGTCCTTGCTATATTTTCGGGTCAAGGCACCTTCATACCATGTCCGTTTCGTCGTTTCCTGAGTATTGTTCTTCGACTTAGCGGGCGCTATGAGTACATGGTTTGGAGCAACTCATGGCGTCTTACCTTATCTCGCCGTTTGGACGGGGTCCTAGTTGGGTCGACCATAGTGGTCAGATTTTGACCAATACAATTAGTCCCTCTGTCTGTGGGGGTCGTCTCTTGTCGGGCCCGGTAGACGTACTATGATTTTTGCTTATCTAAGAGAAATCTGACTATCTACCCCTTATGTATGATTTTTAGATTCAAGTGATGCAAGGGCGCTCTTGAGATGCCCTTGGACCGTTGCGGTCGTTTCGGAACGGAAGCATCATTTAAATTGAAACGTCATTCATGGTTACCGCCATTATGACACACGTTCCCAGGGGATTGAACCATTTCGTTCCCTATCAGCTTTGATTGGAGACTCTTAGATTTTGCGCTTGGAGAATTTATGTTTCTTATAAATAGAAGGAAGGTACCATTCGAGTGACACACTTCTCTACCTTTACTTGAAAGAAAATTTTGCGTCTTCTTTTCTCCTGATACTTCAGATTTTTAACTTTCTCCGGTTAACCAGGAACTTTTGCCTAGTCTCTCTCTCTTTTCTATATCTCTTTGTTTAGTCAAACCAATACAAATGGCTGGTGATTCTTCTCATGCTGACCAACCTGCCACAACTCCGGTGCCGAAAAGCGATGTCCTTGTCACTGGAGGAGTAGAAGTGGTGGAAGATGAAGAGGTTCCGACAGCGGTTGAGATCTTGCCCTGCCGTGGTAGACCATGGAATGATTTACACAGTCCCACCGGGGAAGATCCGAAAGCTGATCCTTCTGTTATAAATGCGGAGGGGATCGCAGAATTGAAGGCCAGGTGGGGAATCCCTAACCACGTCGAAATGCTGCAGGCGGTGGGGGACGACATAGTCCATTTTGACTACCCAGGGTACTGCGCGTTCTACGCCTACCCCTTTATTGTTGGGTACACGCTCCCTCTCCCTCTCTTGGTGGTAGATTTTTGCTGTTTTTACAAGGTATGCCCGGCTCAACTTACGTCATACCTATATAAATTGTTCCTCATGCTGCTCAAGTTTGCGGAGCTTGCTGGCTGTGAGATCACTCTAAGACACATGCTCAATATCTTTGCTCCTCATCTCATTCGTGGCACAATGATTCATATGCTCCACTGAGGGACGAAGAGTCTGGTTGTGAAGATGGATGACAGAGCCAATCGTCATTTCTACGAGAATTAATTCTACGTGCGAACCGAGCACCTTGTGGCGGATCCTACAGGGTTCCCTTAGAAATGGAACTTTGCACATAAGTTTCTATACTTTTGGTCAGAATGATGCTCGACCACTTCACTTTGGGCAGTACTTGAAATTTGTTCTTTTGTTTTTACAGCCGCGAAACTACCCCCTGCACCTATTGACGGTATCCGCGAGTGGGTGAACGTCATCCTTCCTCATACGGCGGGGGTTCGCATATGGTCGTCCTTTTACAAAAAATATGGATGCAAGTCCCTCACTGGTGAGTAATATCATTTTTGTTTGTTATTCTTCCCCTCCCCTTTTTTACTTTGTTTCTTATGTGATGTTCGTCGATGTCAGGGAGAGCGCGGAGAGCGAGGGCTCCTCCACTAGCTTTTCATCAACCTACATCGTCTGCTCGCCCTGCCTCAGTGTCTACTATCCAACCTTCGCCAAGGGCTGCTTCAGTTAAATCTATGGTTGTGGCCGTACGCACGGAAGCTACCCCTCTAACTGAGATTTCGACCCCTGTTACCTACCCAATGGGGGAATCTTCCCCTACCGAAAAAGGAGAGGGGCCATCGAAGAGGGGGTGAGTGGAGTCTGAAATGGCTCCTTCGGCTGTGATACATCTAGAGGAAGACCTTCCCTTGACGGGATCTGAGGCAGAAGTTGATGTCATTCCGCCTGTAGAGATAGAGCCAGCCATTGCGCCTGGCCCATCGACGGAGATCTCTGCCGATATGATTGATCAGCAACCTGCCACGATGGGGGGTCAGACTCCTGAGGCCACTGTTACTGTTTTGGACGGGCCTTCGTCCTTGGTGCCTGGTCGTGCTTCCTCCTCGGCCGCAGAAAGGGGAAAGGTGTCGTGGTCGACAACTACGAATCTGAGTCTGATCTTGATCCTGATAATGCCAGGATGTTTGAAGAGGGTCTTACCCGTTCGGTGGTTTATGCGGGAGGCCCGACCCGTATTCTTGAGATCTCATCGGACATCAACCTTCTGGGAGATACGGAGGACCTGGTGCCGCAATTTGGCATTTTGTGTTCTGCTGCCGAGAGTGAGGCTCTTCGAAACGTCCCTGATATTGACTTGATGCATGAAGTGGCCACCATGTGCTTGAGGGTACGTTTCACTTTTCTTTCATGTTTCTTTTATTTTTCTGGACGATCTGTCCCTAGACCGTCTCTTCATTTTTCAGACGTACATGGTAGATATTGAGAGCGCTCGTAGGGCCGACACTCGGGCCAATATTTTTCTTACGATGCTGGAGAAATATTGGCGCTGTCACAATAAGTGCCGCGAGATCCACAAGCGGCTGAAGGCGAACCTTGGTGATCAATCCTCGGCAAGGAGTTGGAGAAGAGGAAACAACAGTTAATGTAGGCTATTCGTAGGAGTAGCGTACTCGAGGAGCAACTTTGTGCAAAGGACGAAGAGCTTGAGTTGGGCAAAGGGGTTGCCGCAGAGTGTGAATATCTTCAAGGGAAGCTGAGGTCGATGCAATCTGAGAAGGATCAGAATTTTATCAAGGTCGAGGCGATGAGCGCGGAGTGGATGGGAAAATTGGCCGAGTTGGTGAGAAAAGTTGTCGGGTTGGAAAACATCGAGAGTTCCTGGTCATTGGCTTCGGTGAGGGCGGCGGCTCTAGAGAACACTATTCGCGTCCTCCAATCGGAGCAGGAATCGAAGAAAGCGACGGCCACACTGAAGGAGGTGAGGCTCAAGGAACGTATTGGTGAGATCGACCGGGAGGCATCGACCTTAGGGGACCGAGTCACTGCTTTTGAGACCGCAAAAGAGCAATTGTTGGTTCAAGTCGAATCTTCCTCCGTTGTTGTTCCCTGTCATTTGCACGAGCTTTGGGTTTATGCTGAAGCCCAATGAGATATCTATAAGAGTTTGTGAGAGGCAGGCAGTGTTCCCGAGGCTACATATGAAGGAGCACGGGCGAAGGCACGAGAGGCTCGTGTTAACTGTGGATATGACCCTGCGACATCGAAGGCCGGTGAGGGTGGTGATGATGAAGGAGGACTTCCTGGAGAGGGTGGCAGTGATGACGCCGTGTGAAAAGAATTGTTGTCATTGTTCGTTTTCTCTCTCTTTTTTTGTTGGTTATTTATTGCTTTTTCTTGGAGTCTGTAGGTTTGGTCGTATGTAATCTGCTACTGTTTTTGCAGTAGCTTCGTATAAAGAGGAATTTTTTCATTGTTGCACGTCCTGTATTTCTTTTCCTGTTTTGTTTTTCATAACTCTGGTGCAAAGAAGCAGATCTCTTTATTGCGAGTTCCCGATTCTTAGGGAATTTAGCGCCACACAGATTTTGTAGGATTTCGATGGTGGCTTTAGCTGCCGAGGTGATATTTTTGAATTTGTGTCGAAGCACTGTACCATCATGGTTTGGATGGCGTCGAATTCTTTTTCTGGTAGCGACCTTAGCTGCAGGGATGTTACTTTCGAGTTTATATCGAAATATTATCCCGTCGTGAGTCCTAGTTTTATTTCCCCCTTTTTTTTTTATTTAAAATGGCCCTTGACCCCGAGGATGTTTCAAGCTCTCATCAAAATACTAATCCGTGATTGTTCGATTCGAGGTTGAACTGTGCTCTTCGGCGAAGGCCCTTGGCCTTAAGGTTGTTATTTCGAACTTTCATCGAAATGTTAACCCGTCGTTGCTTGATCGAGGTCAAATTCTTTTTTATTTTTGGCGGAGGCCCTTGGCCTTAATGGTGTCATTTCGAACTTCGTTGAAATATTACCATGTCGTCATTCGATCGAGGTCGAACCCTTTTCTTTTGGAGAAGGCCCTTAGACTTAAGGGTGTTATTTCGAACTTTCGACGAAATATTAACCCGTCTCTATTTGATCGAGGTTGAACCCTTTTTATTTTTGGCAGAGACCCTTGGCCTTAAGGGTGTTATTTCGGACTTTCATCGAAATATTAACCCATCATCGTTCGATCGAGGTCGACCCCTTTTCTTTTGGCGAAGGCCTTTAGCCTTAAGGGTGTTATTTTGAACTTTCGTCGAAATATTAACCCATCGTCGTTCAATCGAGGTCGAACTCTTTTTGTTTTTTGTGAAGGCCCTTGGCCTTAAGGATGTCATTTCGAACTTCGTCGAAATATTAACCCGTCGTCGCTCGATCGAGGTCGAACCCTTTTCTTTTGGCGAAGGCCTTTAGCCTTAAGGGTGTTATTTCGAACATTTGTCGAAATATTAACCCCTCGTTGTTCGATCGAGGTTGAACTCTTTTCTTTTGGCGAAGGAAGGCCTTAAGGGTGTTATTTCGAACGTTTGTCAAAATATTAACCCGTCATTGTTCGATCGAGGTCGAACTCTTTTTTTTTTTTTTGCGAAGGCCTTTTGCCTTAAGGGTGTCAATTCGAACTTCATCGAAATATTAACCCATCATCGTTCAATCGAGGTCGAGCCCTTTTCTTTTGGTGAAGACCCTTAGCCTTAAGGGTGTCATTTCGAACTTTGTTGAAATGTTAACCCATCGTCGTTCCCAACTTTTTTTTTGAGAGTTGGGTATCCTCTAGTGAGTCCCAGTTTTTTTTGAGAGACCGGTTGTCAAGCGGACGATATTTTGGATGTTTGTAGTAATTTCTCATTTTCCAGTTGAGATGTTTCTTCGCTCGTTTGCCCGCACGGCGCTCGCGTTCCTGTTTGAGTGACCATCAGAAGGTGGGCCAACATGATATTCCCCTTTCCTCGATTCAGGGAGTTGGTGGATAAGGGTGGATCTGTAGCGTTGCTATCATTTTGCTTGGTGTTTCGATGGCTGATAGGGCGGTGGCTTCTGAATTCGACAATCGTATTTAGCTCTCTTTCCCCTCCTTTTTCGTGCCTTGGCCCCACGGGGTTTTGGACTTGTTTTTGTTGGTTTCTGAGCTGCCCGGCGTGCGGGGGAGGATGCTGGTTGTGGCTTCCGTTTGGAGGATGCTGGTTGTGGCTTCCATTTGCATATAGCATCATGATCTAGGTTGGCATGTGAGGTTTACTTACCGCTCTTTTGGTGGGCGATCATGTTTATAGTTTGTGATCTGGAAGAGACTAGGAAATTTGACTAAGAAATCCCCACAAACGGCACCAAATTGTTTGACCAAAAGATATTGAAACATTTTTTATTAAATCAATTAATGAAGATGAAGAGGTAAATCTTAGTCAAGCATAATAAACTCCAGATCTATAAACAAATCAGAAAATGATGAATTAGATAAATAGGGGCGATCAATCTTATTGATGTTTTTCGTTTCTTCTCTCACCAATCGATGGAAATAATCAGTTTACCTAATGTAAGGAGAATTGTTTCGTCTCATTTTCTAAGAAGATTACAGAGGAGAGGAAAAGAGAAAAGTCTCCCCCCCCCTTCTAGGAAGGTTCCCTCCCTATATATAGTCATGGAGTCCTTGTTATATTTTTGGGTCAAGGTACCTTCATACCATGTCCGTTTTTGTCGTTCCATGAGTATTGTTTTTCGACTTAGCGGGCACTGTGAGTACGTGCTTTGGAGCAAATCATGGTGTCTTACCTTATCCCGCCGTTTAGACGGGGTCCCAGTTGGATTGACCACAACCGTCAAATTTTGACTAATATAGATCCGACCCGCCTGTTTGCCCCTCCTACTTGAGAGGGGAAAGAAAAGAAACTTTATCCTTTTATTTCTCAAAATATTTTTGGACAAAGAAACTTTTTCCCACTTTCAATATGTTTCATCATAACAATTTTTGGTTACATATATATTGGACTTATCTATTAGATGGTCTTTTAAGCTGAATTTTTCAAAACTAGTTTTTCAAGTGAAAAATATTTTTGGTGATCTACGTGGCATGAATTCATATTAGTCGGGCTATTAAATTTCAGGCTCAATTATCGATTAATTAAAAAATAGGTCTAAAGCTCTATCGTATCAACATCCGTTAATATATTAGATGTAAAAAGGCTCCGAGGACAGTGCCAACTCAGGTGGGGGAATATGTCATGGGCTGCTTTCCAGACACGCCCCATGACCCCTTGGTCGTGCCCCATGGCGGCCTAGCAAACCTCACAATGCCTAGCGCCATGGTCGGCCCCGTGGTTTTGGCTGTGCCAAGTGACAAGCGCGCATGCGCCTCTGCCGCCCCACCGATGCCTCTCGCCAGCGCCCAAGGGCTGGCAAATGACAACAGCGTCGTGCGCCCTGACAATGTTGTGCACGCAGATCCTGATGCCTCGCCAGCGCCCAGCTGCAGGCCCATTCCAGCAGTGCCTCGCGCACAGATCCTGATGCCAAGCATCAGCGCCCAGCCTCAGGCCAACACGGTAAGTGTCGCGTGCACTCACAGCAACGCGCGCAGACCCTGACCCGCAAGACAAAGTTGATGACATCGGACTTAGTTCTATCTTGTAATAAACTAAGTCCTTTTCATTGTAATTATAGGCTAGTTTACATCATTTTCATTCAGTGTGCTTCTACAACTTTATTAGGACTAGTCATGTAATGTTGGTTTATTTTTTTTAAGCATTATTAAGGGGGACCAAACAATCAAACATTATTCAAGCAAGCAATTTTCTGTACTGGTGTCTCTCTCCCTCGACACCGCATCTTTTGTAATCAACATTTTTAGTCATCAATAAAATCATCATCATCATACAAAACCCAATTCTCTCTCAGCTTCCGCAATTGCTCGTGACTGATGTTGCTCAACTGTGTTTCAATTCTCAAAAGAGCCATCATACAAACAAAAGCCCTTTTGAAATTGTTACCGGACAGCAACCGCTTCTCCCGCAAACGGTGAATACATCAACCATGCCGAAATCTCCTCGAGTTGCCAACTTCTCGAGCGAATGGGACCGCAACATGGGGATAGTGCGGAGCTATCTCGTCAAAGCCCAAGAGCGGTCAAAAAGATTCACCGAACAAAATCTTTGCTTTGCCCAACATCAAACAGGGGACGAAGTAATACTATGCATCCCAAAGTGGTACTTGTTTGCAGAGATGACCCATGACCCTCGCCTGCAACAAAAGTACATCGGGCCCCTGCCCATTGAAAAACGCATTGGGAAGTCCACATACCAGGTGAAAACTCCATCCTGGTGGAAGATCCATCCAGTCTTCCATGTCGTCCGCATGAAATCATTGCGTCGCTACAACAGCAAGCTCACAGAACAGAGGGGCGCAGACCTCCCATCCAACAACCATCATCATCATCATCATATGGCTCTGAGGACGGCGCCAACTCAGGTGGGGGAGAATGTCATGGGCAACTTTCCAGACACGCCACATGACCGCTTGGTCGCGCCCCATGGCGGCCTAGCAAACCTCACAATGCCTAGCGCCATGGTTGGCCCCGTGGTCTTGGCTGCGCCAAGTGACAAGCGCGCATGCGCCTCTGTCGCCCCACCAATGCCTCTCGCCAGCGCCCAAGGGCTGGCCAATGACAACAGCGTCGCGTGCCCTGACAATGCCGCACGCCCTGACAATGCCGCGCGCACAGATCCTGATATCTCGCCAGCGCCCAGCTACAGGCCCTTTCCAGCAGCGCCTCGCGCACAGACCCTGATGCCAAGCACCAGCGCCCAGCCTCAGGCCAACACAGCAAGTGTCGTGCGCGCCCACAGCAACGCGCACGCAGACCCTGACCCGCAAGACAAAGTTGCTGCCATCGGACTTAGTTCTACCTTGTAATAAACTAAGTCCTTTTCATTGTAATTATAGGCTAGTTTACATCATTTTCATTCAGTGTGCTTCTATAGCTTTATTAGGACTAGTCATGTAATGTTGGTTTATTTTTTTTAAGCATTATTAAGGGGGACCAAACAATCAAACATTTTCAAGCAAGCAATTTTCTGTACTGATGTCTCTCCCCGTCGACACCGCATCTTTTGTAATCAACATTTTCATTCATCAATAAAATCATCATCATCATACAAAACCCAATTCTGTTCTGGGTCAAATCCCCAGCAGAGTCGCCAGAGCTGTCACACCTCCTTTTTCCGCGCCCGAGGGGGCGCAGGGGGAGTTTTTCCAATTAAAGGACAATCGAAACGGGATTTGTTTATTTATTTCAGAGTCGCCACTTGGGAGATTTAGGGTGTCCCAAGTCACCAATTTTAATCCCGAATCGAGGAAAATAATGACTCTATATTACAGTCTGCGTACCAGAAATCTAGATAAGGAATTCTGTTAACCCGGGAGAAGGTGTTAGGCATTCCCGAGTTCCGTGGTTCTAGCACGGTCGCTCAACTGTTATATTCGGCTTATTTATCTGATTTTTAATACAATTATGAACCTATGTGCAAATTGATCTTTTAACCACTTTATTATTATTGTTTTTATAATACTTGCAACGTTGTGAAAACATATCTCGAATCACGTTGCATCAATGCAACCGTGATTGTTGACATATTTTGACTCGGTTGAGATTTGGATTTGGGTCACATAAATGTAAACCCGAATTAAGGAGAGTAAATTATTAAGACGTGCCTAAAGCAACTAGCGTATTTGTTGTTTTGGGTAAGGCCGAAAAATTCGCTAAACGACCTGTCCCGAATTCTAAGTGTTTTAATATATATACAGTTGGAGGGCCCCGTAGCTGTGTACACATTTTTCATTTTTTGACGAGGCTCGTCTCGTTCTACTTTTAAAAGGAATTAGCGACGTCATGGATATGCCTCTCGGATCACGTCACAATCAATGTACCCGTGATTAGAAATACATTTCGAATCCGTCGAGATTTGGATTTGGGTCACATAAATGTGCACCCGAGTTTTTAAGAAGGTAAGGCTTATTAAAGCGTATCCTAAAGAGACTAACGTATTGTTATTTTAGGAGGGTTGTGAGATTTGCTAAACAACCCGTCCCGGAAACTAAAAGCTTCAATAATATACATTTAACAAGGGCCCCGCATCTGCGCGTTTTGTTTATTTTCATCGAGGCTCATCTCGTTCTTATTTTAAAAGGATATCCTATAGCAACTACATTTCTTGTCGTGTTTGTCTCTATCAATTGAAAACAGTAGATAGTCCTAATTAATTACATGCTTGCAAGTTGTTTGTAATGGAATTAGGAAATGCTTAAAAATCGGGACCAAAGCTGCGTGCACAGTCGGCCAAACGAATAATCATGGGCCCAAATCCAGCCCACGCGCGGTTGGCCAGACCTGGGCCGCTGCTCGTTCGATGCGGGCCTGCCTGGTCTGTCTTCGACCTGGGCTCGACCTTCATGAGGTTGAGGCCCTGAATTTGTGTTCTTTATCTTGAAACTTGGTTTTAAGAGTTATATATGGCAATTTATTGGAAAGGAAAGAACTTAATTTACAGCGTACAAATTTCATGCTTGGACTGCATTACAGCATATACGGCAAAGTAAACTAAATCTGAGATGCAACCTAATTCATTGAGACCACTTTTATCTAACAGCATACATATACAATTATCATTCAATACCCTATATTGACATCAACTAGGCTTGTAAGCTAACTTCAGTATCCCAAATATGAGCTATTAGACATTACATGACATTCAACACAACAGTACATGTATATAAACAACATCTGCAGATCTTCTCTTTTATACTCATTGCTCAAACTTTCGAGTTACATTGGTAGTGTAATTGTGTACCTGGTATGGAGAACAAAGAAGGAAGGAATGATCAGCTAGGCAGTATGCAGTAAACACAGCAACAACAGATACTCAGCAACAACACAGCAACAACCAAATAACCACGAAGATTTTCCACAGCCACAGACAACCAACAATGGTCTCTCAGAATACAAGGACTAGCAAATACTCGAGTGCCAAGCCAGTAATCCCAGGAAAGAGTAAAGAAATAGCAGCAGTAACTGAGGGTTCAAATGCAGTAAAACCACCAGTTCAACAACCACAAACAACTCAGTCAATGCAAGCAACAGAACTTGGCCAAGACAGCTTGACCAAAATGCACTCTTATACCACTTTCAGGCAGTGTTTGGTTACAATGTCTTACTCAAGCCTCTCTTATGTTTTCAGTCTTTTCTTTTAACTCACAAATCTTTCTTAAGACTTAAAGATTCCAGCCTTAAGACTCAAAATTCTCCCTTTTTCTGAAGACTAAAAGTCCAGCCATTTTTCAGTTCTCAAATGGCCTATTTATAAGCCAAAGTGACCAAGTGCAGCTAAGCTGCCCCCCATCTGCAACTTGCAGTCTGCCCATACCCGTTAAAGCCCATGCCTAAGCATCTTTTGGTGCCAGCCCCTTTGTTCCCCACGCTTGGCTTTTGTTTAATCAAGAGTTATGGGCATTATTCATTTTAAACCCCATACTCTTGTGTCTTGTTCCCCATTGGTATTAGTTTAATCCCAAATTAGTACCCTACTTGTCAGCTCATTTAAACTAATCATTTTTGTTCTTTTCAAACCCCAGACTACCCTTGCTAGCCCTTGATTATCACTGCCCTGCCCATTGCAGTATCAGGGCACTTTGGGCTTTAACCATTCGATTTCAGAACTGCCCCAGCCTGGCTTTTTAATTGTTTACAAGGTAGTTACAAACTAATATTCATAGGCAATGCCCAATTCAAACCACAATACAGGCTCATTAGTCATGCGACATTATTAGTTCATTCGATTCATTAGTTATAGAAAACTAATCGACGACATTTATCGAGTCGACTATACTAATTATAGCAGGTAATAATCAGTCGCTCGTATAAACAATACGTTCAGGGACCTAAGGGGTATCAGACAACTTTTGTTAAATTACTGGGCCTATATGAATTAGTTCATTTGACGACTAATCTAACTGACGATCATGTTTATCACAGAGTGTATTCAGAACAAACAGAAGACAATCGACCAAATAAAAGGCCTTTAACAGAGATGGAAGAAATCCGAAATAAAAATAACAACATAACAAACAAACACAACAGAACATGCTGACAACTTAATTAGAACTAAAACAAAAGAAAGAAAAACTTACCAAAAGGGTTTGAAATCAAAAATGACCCAAATTCTGATTCAACTTCGAACCCTTGAGGCCGAACAAACTTTAATCAGGGTGTTCTCACATGAGAACACCTTGATTAAGGTCTATTAGACCTCAAACCCTTGTCAAGACTGGCCGGGTTCCCCAGGTGCATGTGTTTCAAGTTCTGGATTTTCAGATCTGGATTTTTAGGAGTTGTGGGTAGATTCGGACCAAACCAAGCTTGGTTTGGTCACGAGGAAGGTCAGGGGAGTGTCTGGTATGAAGATGGGGTGGTTTGGCATAGATCGAGTTTTTGTCTCGAATCTTCAAATCCAGATTCGAGACGATAGGAGGTGATTCGAGGTTCGTGGTTAGTTGATTCGTGTTCAGGGTGGTTGGATGCTTTAGGGGTGTGAAGGGGGTGGTCACCGGCGTTCGTGCCGCCGGCTTTAATGGCGAGGGAGACTAGGGCGGCTTGCTAGGGTTTGGGGTTTCAGGTTTGATCTTGGGGACGAAGGGATGGGGTGCTGGTATAGGGGGCGTGGGGTGTAAGGGAAGGTTTATATATGGTCTATGGGATTGGATCTGAGCCGTTAGATCAGATGATCTCAACGGCTTGGATCTGAGGGTGAGAAATGAGACGGGGTCGTTTGATAGTTAAACGGGGTCGTTTGGTTTAAGTGAGGGGTTGGGTCGGATTGGTTATTGGGTCGGGTTTGAACATGGGTTACTGAAAGAGGTCCTGAGCCGTTGGATTGGCCTGGACGGATGGCTCAGATTGATTTGCCTGAAACGGCGTCGTTTTAGGAGGCGCCTGGGCAGGCCTGGTCTGGACTGGGTCAGATCGTTGGTTTGGGCCTGTTTTTGTCTTATTTTTGGGGCCCAAATTGATTTTAACTCTCTCTTTTTTCTTCTTCTTTTTTTTTTCTTTTTTCCAATAAAAAAATAAATAATAAAACAAATGAAATTAAAACAAATAACAATATAGCAATTCAACATAATTATCATAAAAATGTTTAAGTAAGTTAAATCACAACCTAGAACGGACGATGCACACATATATATTTTGAATTTTCTTTTAATGACACATATTTTTTGTATTTTGTTTGTTAATGATTAAATGCAAAAATGGACAGATCCACAAATGACTAACAACACATGTCACGAAAACTCGAACAATTGTACAGCGAAACCATTTGTTACTGTTTTTATTTTCTTTTGGAGCGATTGCTCGTGAAGCAAAAATCACGTGCTTACAGCTGCCCCTCTTTGCACGAAGACACGAAGGGTTTTCGCGCAAAGATAAAGTGAGCGATTTTTTGCCCGTCCGAACACTCCGTGTGAAGCATTTTTTGAAAAGGATTTGACCGAACCTTTGCTTCAGAGGTTTCCTACATATCCTGGGCTGAACAGGAATCAGGTCAATGTAGTTCGGGAAATTTTGGTAGCTGGGACTACCGTGTGACTGTAGTGTTCGCTGCTGTTGTGCGCTGTTGCACGCTGCTGTAGGATGCTACTGCCCAACTGATCTCCTTATTACATTGCTCTAAAGGAAAACAAGAAGCTAAGCTAAACTGAGGATCCTGAAATCTTATCCATCTTCAACTTGTTCTTGTTGCCTTTCTTTCTTGTCGGCTAACGCTTTCCTCCGATGCCTTTATCTGGTGACTTTGGGAGATGATGCTGGTCCTTTGCTGACGTTTGAATGCCAGTTTTCATTACTTTGCTTGATCCGCTGGGGACACGGCTTTCTTCTTTAAATCTTCCAATGGTTTCTTTAGTGGTATGTTTCTTCATCAGCATCGTCATACTGGGCATGCTACAACGTTCCCAAACTGCTTCTTTTGAGATGCGTTCCTTTTTCCTTTTGAATTGCGCGCTTGCCTCTGCAGCTGTCTGCTTCTGGGGATTTTATTGTTTCCCGTTTGGGGATCTCTGTTGTACACCTTCCGTCTTCAGGTGGGGTGACTGATTCCAAAATCTAGAGCTGAATGTATTCCCGCATTATACTGGTGGGCGACCTAGAACTTAAATGTATTCCCGCATTATACTGGTGGGCGACCTAGAACTTAAAAGTATTCCCGCATTATACTGGTGGGCGACCTAGAACTTAAAAGTATTCCCGCATTATACTGTTGGGCGACCTAGAACTTAAAAGTATTCCCGCATTATACTGGTGGGCGACCTAGAACTAAAAATAAATTCCTGCATTATAATGGTGGGCGACCTAGAACTTAAATGTATTCCCGCATTATACTGGTGGGCGACCTAGAACTAAAAATGTATTCCCGCATTATACTGGTGGGCGACCTAGAACTTAAAATGTATTCCCGCATTATACTGGTGGGCGACCTAGAACTAAAAATGTATTCCCGCATTATACTGGTGGGCGACCTAGAACTTAAAAATGTATTCCCGCATTATACTGGTGGGCGACCTAGAACTTAAAAATGTATTCCCGCATTATACTGGTGGGCGACCTAGAACTTAAAAATGTATTCCCGCATTATACTGGTGGGCGACCTAGAACTTAAAAATGTATTCCCGCATTATACTGGTGGGCGACCTAGAACTAAAAATGTATTCCCGCATTATACTGGTGGGCGACCTAGAACTAAAAAATGTATTCCCGCATTATACTGGTGGGCGACCTAGAACTAAAAATGTATTCCCGCATTATACTGGTGGGCGACCTAGAACTTAAAAATGTATTCCCGCATTATACTGGTGGGCGACCTAGAACTTAAAAATGTATTCCCGCATTATACTGGTGGGCGACCTAGAACTTAAAAATGTATTCCCGCATTATACTGGTGGGCGACCTAGAACTAAAAATGTATTCCCGCATTATACTGGTGGGCGACCTAGAACTTAAAAATGTATTCCCGCATTATACTGGTGGGCGACCTAGAACTAAAAATGTATTCCCGCATTATACTGGTGGGCGACCTAGAACTTAAAAATGTATTCCCGCATTATACTGGTGGGCGACCTAGAACTAAAAATGTATTCCCGCATTATACTGGTGGGCGACCTAGAACTAAAAAATGTATTCCCGCATTATACTGGTGGGCGACCTAGAACTAAAAACGTATTCCCGCATTATACTGGTGGGCGACCTAGAACTAAAAATGTATTCCCGCATTATACTGGTGGGCGACCTAGAACTTAAAAAATGTATTCCCGTATTATACTGGTGGGCGACCTAGAACTAAAAATGTATTCCCGCATTATACTGGTGGGCGACCTAGAACTAAAAATGTATTCCCGCATTATACTGGTGGGCGACCTAGAACTAAAAAATGTATTCCCGCATTATACTGGTGGGCGATCTAGAACTAAAATTGTATTCCCGCATTATACTGGTGGGCGACCTAGAACTAAAAATGTATTCCCGCATTATACTGGTGGGCGACCTAGAACTTAAAAATGTATTCCCGCATTATACTGGTGGGCGACCTAGAACTAAAAATGTATTCCCGCATTATACTGGTGGGCGACCTAGAACTAAAAAATGTATTCCCGCATTATACTGGTGGGCGACCTAGAACTAAAAATGTATTCCCGCATTATACTGGTGGGCGACCTAGAACTTAAAAATGTATTCCTGCATTATACTGGTGGGCGACCTAGAACTAAAAATGTATTCCCGCATTATACTGGTGGGCGACCTAGAACCTAAAATGTATTGAAATTGTTTCCCCGTTTCTCGAGAAAATTTTCGACAATCGGCAGAAAATTTTCTGCCCCGGTTTTTGGTGACTTCCATGGCGTTGCATCTTGATGCCATCATCAATTCTTTGCTCTCCTGCAACAGACAAAAGGATTTAGTCAGTTTTAATCGTGGCGGTAGAGGGTGCCTTTCTGGCGAGCCATTTTTCTCTCTTCCCCCTTTTTTGCTCTTTGTCCCCATAATTGGTTGGCGGGCAAAGTTGCCTGTTGGGGGTCTCTAGCCTGCTGGGGATTGGTTTTCAACTTATCCCCTTTTCTGCTTTCTCTTTAAACAAGTGATGTGGGAGTCTGCTTCTAACTCCCGAAACCACTCCCTTTTGGAGCTTACTTCTTCCAAAATTTCCGGGCACAATCATTGCATTGCTTGGGACCGGCCCTTAAGACTGTTTGTATTATCCTGCATTGGGATGAATTTCCCTTCGGTTTCTGGTAGTAAGCTTTGAAAAATCCTTTAAAGACACATTTTAGGAAAAGAAATAAAGATATGGAAAGGAGAAAATCTTTCTGAACCAATATTTTGTGGGAGGAGACAATCAAAAGAACTTATCTGGAGGACACAACTGGTCCCTGTGATCATGGCGTGCACCATAGATTCCGACCCAGTCTATTTGTATCAATTGATCTGCTCGATGATTTGACTTGCTGGGGATGATAAAGGAGTGTTCATTTCGTTTCGAATGTGGTAGCTTTGCTGATCTGTCTTGTCGCCTCATAGTGCCCTTCGAGGGGTTTTCACTAATGAGACTCTCTCTTTTCTCTCATCTCCCGGCGCCTTATGGTGCCTGTGAAGGTTTTCACCAATAAGACTCTCTCATTTCATATCCCTCATCTTACATCGCCTCTCGGTGCCTGTGAAGGTCTTCACCGATAAGACTCTCTCATTTTATTTCTTTCGGGAAATCGGGGTGTTGTAGATACGTCCCTCATTTCTGGAGATTCCCTTGACCATCAACTCATTTCCAGTCTTACGATCCTCTTCTTTGCTTGGGATCAGTGTATTATCCTCGGCCTTATTCGCCGGACTTGGCATCTCTCGAACATTGATCGGGAGGTCTTTTGGAGGTTGATGTTGGTTTTGGTGTGGGATTGAAGAAAAGTCTACAAAAATGAAAACAATTTGAAGGGTGATGTGCTACAACTTTTGGAACCAAACATTTGTTGGAACTTAAAACATAACCTCTGCCCCAGTTTTCTTGCTTGGGGAATTTATCTTTTATGCTTATGTTGAGCTATGTGCGTTACGCACATTGTGCCTATTATGCACACTATGTACATTATGCATCTTATATTTGCTATGATGCATACTATGACCGAGCCGTGAGGCGCCTACGTATCCTCTTTGAGTAATCAGGTCAAACGTAGTTCCCACGGTTTTGTTATTTGTGATTTTATCTTCTTCCTTTTTCTTTTCCTTCTTTTCATTTTTTCATGTCTTTTTCTTTTCTTTTCTTTTCTTTTCTTTTCTTTTTTCATATCTTTCCCATTAGTGATTCCAAAAGAGGGGTATTGAAAAAATTGCTTAAGGCTCAAAGGGGGAAGCGAGGGTTAAAAGTGTTTGGATAGAAGAAAGAATTGCCTCTGTCATCTCATTATTCAACAAATGCCAAATACAAACAAATAAACCAAAAATTGCCATAATTGAAGAAGTTACGCATAATATCTCTTGACTGCATCTGAATTGATAGCCATGTCGACGCATCTACCTTCGACATCTGTCAAACACAAAGCACCGTTGGACAATATTCTGGTCACGATATAAGGCCCTTGCCAATTTGGGGCGAATTTGCCTTTTCCCTCGACCTGATGTGGGAGGATCTTCTTTAATACCTGCTGCCCTACTTCAAACTTCCTAGGGCGCACCTTCTTATTATACGCTCTTGCCATTCTCTTCTGGTACAGCTGACCATGGCACATTGCTGCCAATCTTTTCTCATCTACCAGGCTCAACTGTTCCAAGCGAGCTTTGATCCATTCATCATCATCAATTCCGGCTTCAGCGACAATTCGGAGGGATGGAATTTCGACCTCCGCTGGTATCACGGCCTCAGTTCCATACACCAACAAATAAGGAGTTGTGCCTATGGAAGTCCGGACGGTAGTGCGGTAACCCAACAAAGCAAAGGGTAATTTCTCGTGCCACTGTCTGGACCCTTCCACCATTTTTCGCAGTATCTTCTTGATATTCTTATTGGCTGCTTCGACTGCTCCATTTGCCTTAGGACGATATGGGGTGGAATTGCGGTGTGTAATCTTGAATTGTTGGCATACCTCTCTCATCAAGCTGCTATTAAGATTCGCACCGTTATCCGTAATGATCACTTTTGGGATCCCAAATCTGCAGATGATATGGGAGTGAACAAAGTCCACCACCGCCTTCTTGGTTACTGATTTGAAGGTTTTAGCCTCAACCCATTTGGTGAAGTAATCAATGGTCACTAGAATGAACATGTGTTCGTTGGACGCTGCTGGCTCGATGGGCCCAATGACATCCATGCCCCATGCCACAAACGGCCAGGGTGCTGACATCGTATGTAACTCTGTTGGCGGAGAATGAATCAAATCTCCATGTATCTGGCACTGATGGTATTTTCTCACAAAAGTGATACAGTCGTGTTCCATGGTGAGCCAATAACACCCTGTTCGAAGGATCTTTCTTGCCAATACATATCCGCTCATGTGCGGTCCGCAAACTCCCGCATGTACCTCTGCCATAACCGTCGTTGCTTGACTGGCATCTATGCATCTCAACAATCCCAAATCCGGGGTTCTTTTGTACAATACTCCTCCACTGAGGAAGAAACCATTCGACAAACGCCGAAGGGCTCTTTTTGGTCTCTAGAGGCATGTTCTGGATATATCCCCATTCTGAGGTATTCCTTGATATCATGAAACCAGGGTTCGCCATCTGCTTCTTCTTCTATGGCATTGCAGTAGGCGTGTTGATCACGGACCTGGATGTGTATAGGATCAACATACATTTTGTCAGGATGGTGCAGCATTGATGCTAAGGTGGCCAAAGCATCCGCAACCTCGTTGTGAACTCTAGGGATGTGTTTGAACTTCACCGATCGAAATTGCTTGCTTAGATCATGCAAGCATTGTCGGTATGGTATGAGCTTTAGATCTCGTGTTTCCCATTCACCCTGAATTTGATGTACCAAGAGGTCTGAGTCTCCCAAGACCAAAAGGTCTTGGACATCCATGTCGGCAGCCAGGCGCAGACCCAGAATGCAAGCCTCATACTCGGCCATATTGTTGGTGCAATAGAAGCGTAGTTGAGCCGTAACAGGAAAATGCCGTCCTGTTTCAGAAATGAGTACTGCTCCTATTCCAACCCCTTTTGCGTTTGCAGCTCCATCGAAGAAAAGCTTCCAACATGGTTCCTCAGGTAATTCCAAATCATTCGTGTGCATCACCTCTTCGTCAGGAAAATACGTTCTTAAGGGCTCGTATTTTTCATCGACGGGATTCTCTGCCAAATGGTCTGCCAGTGCCTGGGCTTTCATGGCCATCCTCGTTACGTAGATGATATCAAATTCTGTGAGCAGAATTTGCCATTTTGCCAACCTTCCCGTGGGCATAGGTTTCTGAAAGATGTACTTCAATGGGTCCAAACGGGATATGACATAAGTAGTATATGAAGACAGGTAGTGCTTCAACTTCTGAGATACCCAAGTTTGGGCGCTGCACGTTTTCTCAAGTTGAGTGTACTTGACCTCATGCACTGTGAATTTCTTGCTAAGATAGTAGATGGCCTGCTCCTTCCTTCCTGTGTCGTCATGTTGCCCCAATATACAACCAAATGAATTTTCCAAGACCGTCAAGTAAAGAATTAGGGGCTTCCCGGGCTTAGGCGGGACCAATACGGGTGGATTAGACAGATACCCTTTGATTTAGTCGAAAGCCTCCTGACACTCTGCCGTCCAACCTACTGCAGCATCCTTTCTCAGCAGCCGAAATATGGGCTCACAAGTTGTTGTGAGTTGAGCGATGAACCGGCTGATGTAATTGAGTCTACCCAGCAAACTCATTACCTCTGTTTTGTTCCTTGGCGGTGGCAAATCTCGGATGGATTCAATTTTGGATGGGTCTAACTCAATCCCCCGTCGACTGACGATGAATCCTAGCAACTTTCTTGATGGAACCCCGAATGCGCATTTGGCCGGGTTAAGCTTGATATCATACCTCCGGAGTCTTTGGAAAAATCTCCTTAGGTCTGCTACATGGTCCTCCTGACGCCAAGATTTGATAATCACATCATCGACGTATACCTCTATTTCTTTGTGTATCATGTCATGAAACACAGCAGTCATTGCTCGCATGTACGTTGCCCCGGCGTTCTTCAACCCGAACGGCATTACCCGATAGCAGTAGGTTCCCCATGGCGTAATAAACGCTGTCTTCTCAGCATCCTCTTCGTCCATTAGGATCTGATGATAACCCGCATAACAATCCACAAAGGATCTAATCTCGCGCCCAACGCAATTGTCGATCAGGATATGAATGTTAGGTAGCGGAAAATTGTCCTTGGGACTTGCTTTGTTGAGGTTGCGGTAGTCGACGCACACCCTGATTTTTCCATCCTTCTTTGGGACTGGTACCACATTGGCCAACCACTCGGGATATCGAGTGACCCGAATGACCTTTGATTGCAACTGCTTAATCACTTCTTCTTTGATCTTTACACTCATTTCTGTTTTAAATTTCCTTAGTTTTTGCTTGACCGGAGGGTATGCCGGGTCAGTGGGTAGTTTGTGAACCACTAAATTGGTGCTTAATCTAGGCATATCATCATATGACCATGCAAAAACATCTTTGAATTCCCTGAGAGTTTTGATCAATTCTGCTCTGACATTTGGCTCAATGTGGATGCTAATTTTGGTCTCTTGGACGTTATCAGCGTCTCCTAAATTCACAGCCTCGGTGTCATTTAGGTTAGGCTTGGGTTTCTCTTCAAATTGGCACAGTTCTCTGTTTATTTCTTCGAAGGCTTCACCTTCGTCACATTCAGATTCATCGTCACAAACGAACTTTTGCATCATTGAGTCGGTTTCAGATTGATTTATTAGACTAGGTCGAGGATCCGCTGTACAGGCCATGTCATTAGAACCAGTGAAAAGAGAACTGTTCAGAAAGAAAAAGAACAAAAACAGAAATTAAAATGGGACGAAAGAAAAGCACTTTATTAAATTTGCGGGATAAAAAGGGTTCACACTTTTACAGAACGAAAGTAAAATTGGGATTACACCCTTGAATAATCCGGACAAAACAAAACACACAAACAAAACATTAATCAAGCCTACTACCAAGACTCCCCTCGGACAGGAAGAGGAGTAACCGCCCAATTGTTGGTCTTGGCCTCAGGCCCCACAAATTGTATCCCTGCTTTACTGGAACCTTCTCCAGCCTCCACCATACTGACATCCGCAAATAGCCTCTCAAAACTCTGATTCAGGTCTTCATTTATACCGATCAAAGGTCCTCGAATCTTTGGGATTGCTGAACCCCTGGCACTGGCTTTAACAAAAGACCTTGAGAGGCGTGGCACTGGTTTAGGCAGAAACCAGACCCTCTTCTTCATTCTTCGCGCCTCCTTCCTGTCTGTTGTGGTTGGTTTGAACCCCAACCCGAAGGTTTCCAGATTCTTAGGAAGGGAAACAGGTTGGACTATCCCTTGAAGTTCAACTCCCAGGCCTTTTCCCGGTACAAATCTGTTACCCAGCATCTCCGAGACCATCATGACCGTTGCGGCAGCTATCCTAGGGTGCGGGATGATTTCTCCTTCAGAAATTTTGTTGGCCGACCCTGTATCGAGAATATGGTAGACCCATGGACCTTTGTCATCAGTGGTCTCTATGAAAGGCACAATGGTTCCGCCCATGGCGCATGTCGTATCCTCGCCGTGCAACACGACCTCTTGTCTTTCCCACTCGAACTTCACTGTCTGATGTAGGGTGGAAGGCACCGCTTTAGCTGCATGAATCCAGGGTCGTCCTAACAGCAGGTTATAAGAAACTGTGGCATCTAACACCTGGAATTCCATGGTAAATAGGACTGGCCCAATGGTCAGTTCAAGTACAACATCCCCCACAGTGGCTGTTCCGTTTCTGTCAAACCCCCGGACACAGATGCTATTCTCCCGGATTCTTCCACGGTCAATCTTTAACTGGTCCAGGGTGGATAATGGACAAATATTGGCGCTTGAGCCGTTATCCACCAATACTCGGGTTACCACCGAGTCTTCACATTTGACAGCCAGGTATAGAGCTTTATTGTGCTCCGTACCTTCCACCGGCAGGTCATCATCTGAGAATGTTACCCTGTTCACCTCGAAAATCTTGCTGGCAATGGTTTCCAGGTGGTTTACAGAAATCTCACTGGGTACATGAGCCTCGTTCAATATCTTTAACAGGGCCCGACGATGCTCTTCAGAATGGATCAGCAACGACAACAGTGAGATCTGGGCTGGTGTTTTTCTCAGCTGTTCGACTACAGAATAGTCATGTACTTTCATCTTCCTCAGGAATTCTTCAGCCTCTTCTTCGGACACTGGCTTCTTGGTTGCCACTGGGTTGGTTTTTCTTAGCTCCACCGGAGCAAAACATCGACCTGATCGAGTCAGCCCTTGCACTTCACAACTGACTTCTTCCACCTGTTTTCCTTGGTACGTCACCACTGCCCTTTCATATTTCCAAGGCATCGCCTTGCTGTCAATCATCGGCAGTTGGACCACAGGCTTTATGGTCACCCGTTCTCTATATACCCCTTTCAACACGACTGCCGGTGTGGGCAGGATCCCTGGTATTACCAACTTTCTTGGCTCGGGTTTGCTTGCTATGATAGACGGTCTCTTCCCCAATATCGCTACCGGTTTGATGCCTTCTTCCTGCGACTGTACACTTGTTCCTCCACTGGTGAAGACTTCTTTCGGGGCGGCTTGGATCATCATCACTGTTTGTGAGGGTTTTCTTAATTCTCCTCCCTCACACACCAACTCAATCATGTGAGCTTCGTGGTGCGCTGGCAGTGGGTTTTGGTTGATGTTAGGAGCCTCCGGTGTCTGGACCTCGATCTTATTGGTGTCAATAAGATCCTGTATGGCATGCCTTAACTTCCAGCACTTCTCGGTATCGTGCCCGAGCATCCCTGAACAGTATTCACAACTGATTGAACGATCCAAATTCTGAGGCGAGGGATTTGGTTCCCGAGTATGGACAGGACTAACCAAACCCAATTGCCGCAGCTTGTGGAACACAGCGGTGTAGGTTTCTCCCAGTTCGGTGAAGGTTCTTTGCTTCCGCAACCTGTCATTCCTAGCATCTGAATTTCCCCGGAAACCTGCCCCTGAAGGGTTTCTATATGCCCTTGGTGGAGGGTAGGTGCTTTGTGGTGGTGCATATATGTTCTGGGGAGCTGGTGCGCGCCATTGTGGGCGAACCGGAGGCTGAGTGTATACCTGGGCTTGGTGTACGGAACAATGTGGTTCTCGAGGTGGATAGAAATTTTGTGGTGGGTTGTATGGGTAGTTTGACCTGTGAGGCCTGGATTGGTTGTAATGCGGCCTGCCAGCCCGGGACCAACTGCCTGCCTCGATCGTGGCAACCTCTTCTTTCTTTCTTCTCAGCGCACCTCCCGTGCCGCTTTGAATAGCCTGGGTTGTGGCCTTAAGTGCCGCATAGTTCAAGATCTTGTCCGACCTCAAACCTTCTTCTATCATGACCCCTATTTTGACCACCTCGTTGAAAGATTTTCCAACCGTTGTCACCAAGTGACCAAAGTAGGTTGGATCCAATGTCTGCAAAAAATAGTCCACCATCTCTCCCTCTCTCATGGGAGGATCGACTCTAGCTGCTTGTTCTCTCCAGCGGAACCCGAACTCGCGAAAACATTCCCCGGGTTTCTTCCCAGTTCTCAGTAACGTGAGACGATCAGGGACTATCTCCAGATTGTATTGGAAATGACCTACAAAAACCGGCGCCAGGTCATCCCACGTGTACCACCTGCTGAAATCCTGCCTGGTATACCATTCCAGTGCAGATCCGCTCAGACTTTGGCCGAAATAAGCTATCAAAAGCTCATCCTTGCCTCATGCCCCTCTCATTTTGCTACAGAATCCCCGCAAATGTGCCATGGGATCACCGTGCCCTTCATATAAATCAAACTTGGGCATCTTGAACCCAGCCGGGAGTTGGACATCTGGGAAAGGGCACAGATCTTTGTATGCCACGCTAACTTGATTGCCCAGCCCGTGCAAGTTCCTGAAGGATTGCTCCAGGCTTTTGAACTTTCTTAACACTTCATCCTGTTCAGGGGCCTTAACTGGCTTCTCAACCTCTGCCGGTACTCCCAAATGGGGATTGTAAGCCTGTGGTTCGGGTGCATGGAATGTAGGCTTAGGGGGATAGTATTGTGTATCGTGAGCCTGAAACAATGGCTCACTGGTCGTTCGCTGCAAAGGGGCTGATGCAGGTCCCACAAAAATGGGAATATTGGGTGTTGGGAGAGATTGATGGGGTGGTGGAGCTTGGGAATCGTGAGGGCTTTTTTCTTGATGATAGAGGGGATTTGGGCAGCTTGTGGAAGGGCCAGAGTGAGGGTACTCCGGCATGTGTCCCAGTGTTTCAGGACTCTTTTGTGTTTTGGCTAGGGCTAGTTGCATTGCATTCATTTCTAGTCCCATCCTTTCAATCTTTTCCATCGCTTCTTTCAACAACTGGCTCATCGGCCTTTCTTCCTCATTACTATTCTCTGAAGTAGTCATACTTGTTGCTACCGGTCCTTTGGATCTGGTTTGGTATGAATGTGTTGCCAGAATTCTTTAACAACTAACTGTCTGGATCAGACAATAACAAACTTCGTTAGCGTTAGATTTCAACATATTTGATCATAACACATAGAGGATGCAATGCACCTAGGCAATTAACCGTTTCTATATGCTTTGCTTCAAACAACATGCGTCATCCCGGCTTGCTCAGTTATCCCCTTTTAAAGTATTCGGAAATTCTGTGTTTCATTTTATTATGTACCTTATTCTCTTTCTTTATTAAAAGCGGTCGAATCTTATGGGGATTGCCTACGTATCACGTCCCCGCGTGAATCAGACCAGGCGTAGTTCTGCCTTAGAGTAAAGAAACACACAATTCTTGTGAAATCATTAAATTCATTCTCAAAATTTTGCTATTACAAATTACATCAAGCAAGGAATAGCAATAGTACAGACTCCACAGTTCTTAACCCGTTTTGACTAAAGAAAGGAAAATAACATATGGAAAAACGACAAAGCCAAATAAACAGGACTCAACCAAAGATTAATTTTCCAACTTAGGGACCCGCGAGGCATCATTCGGCCTTTCCGCGGCCCTTGGTGTGAGGTCCCTCTGCAGGTTTTTCAACTCATTCATGATTCGGTGGATGCAACCCATGATGGAAACAAGGAGGGTCTTTCGAGGCTTTTGCTCGCATGCCAGGCATCTCATGTAGATGTAATGCCCAATCTCGTCGATCTTTCCCCGGATGTTGTCCCTTTCCGTGAACAAATGCCTTATCTGTTGGTTCTTCAATCCCAGTGTTTGCGCATTGTTGGCAAGCTGATCCTGGAACATCTCCATTTGCCTTTCCATTCTGGTCATTGCATCGTAACATTGCCTTCTGTCGGCTTGGGCATCTCGTGTTTGCTTGAGGATCCTCTCTCGAAGAGAGGCATTCGTTTCCCTTAATGTCTCGATGCTCAGTTCATACTCCCTTATGACTCGTTGCAGGCGCTGCCTCCGAGCCATCGCACCCTTTGCCCACTTGGTTCGCAATTTTGCTGTGCTGGCCTTGGCTCTTTCCAAATCTTCCTGGCATTTCGCAACCTGATCCTGTAACCCTGCTATCAATCTTTTATCTTCCCGGCTTCTCAGCTGGCTATTAGCCTCTTTTTTCATTCTCCGGATCTGAGCTTTGAGGATCTCGCCTTCTCTGATTAACTTGTTCTTTTCTCCCTTGTGGGCAGCAGACTGTAATTGGCACTCAAACTTCATATCCTGAACTTGTTGCTTCAGTTTGCCTGCTTTGACAAGATATTCCTGCTCTTTGGCCAACCAGCCCCACTGTTCTTGTGAAGATTTGGCAAATTCTTGCAGGTGAGGTCTTTTGGTCGGTCTTCCAGATGATGTCTCCCCTTTGTACCAGGCCTGATACCCGGGCGAAACTTCCCCTTTTGCCCGATTCTTTACACAAGTATTTGCTTCTAAGTATTGACATTGGCTCCAAATTTGACGAACCCTTGCTTCAGGAAACTGGCCGTCGGGACTGATCTCGATTACCTGGATGCTCAGATCCTCGTCTTTCGGCACTATCTGATACCTCCCAAGTTGCCTTAAAACCCGATGCGGCGCGTATGGTTGAATGCTCTTAAGTCCCATTAAGAGAAAATGGGGCCTGGCTGCTGGCATGTATATGACTTCGTCGATCGGTAACCATCCTAGCGCCCACTGTATTTGACTGGCGTTGAGGGTATGGAAATATGAGGTCCATGCCGTGACTCCTTCTGGTAGGTAGGTTTCATTAACTCTGGTATAGAACTCCTCTATGCAGGTCTTTCCAGCGGATCCATGGCTCAGAAACTGGGCTCGGTGACATAGGTGTTCGGTCATCCACATTTGCAACAACAAATTGCAACCCTCGAAAAAGCTTCCTCCGGCTTTGCAAGAAGTGAGTGCCCGGAATATATCAGATACTATCATGGGCGCCAACGTACTATCACTCTGTGTGAGCAACGTACTGACGACCCCTGCTATCTTTATGTCAATATTCCCATCTTTTCTTGGGAATACTAGTAGTCCTAAGAAAGTTATCATGAAAGCAATCCGTCTATGTTCTTCCCACTTTTGGCGATTACCTTTGCTGCACAACTGGTTTTCTGGCTTGTCGAATCCTCCTATGTGACCATATCTTTGATATATGAAACTCATGCTGCAAAAACCTTTTGCCAAGTCAGGGTTATGAATTGTTCTGACTATCTTTAAGGAGTCCAGGAACCGGTGTATTGCTACAGCTCTTGGAGCAATCAGATATTTGTGCCTCAAAGGAGTCTCAGCGCTGCCGATATACCCTGCTATCTCTTCTAAAGTTGGGGTAAGTTCAAAATCTGAGAAACGGAAGACATTGTGCGCAGGATCCCAGTGGGGGACTAGTGCCCTTATAATATCTCCTCGTGGCCTGATATCCAACAAACTCGTGAGGCCTTTCAGATACTTCTTGATTTCGTCATGCCCTTCTTTGCCCAAATCATTCCACCAGAGCCGCAATTGGAGGGGAATTTTACTCATGATTGAAAAGGGTTCATTCGGAATCGTGCTCATTCTGCACATTTATTAATAATATTTTAACAAACGACACTTATCCTGATAAAACAAAAATATATGCGATTTTTGTGAATTTTGAATTTTCGTATATATATATATATATAAAACTTTTCTAAAGAAGTAAATAACGGAAAATATTTTGGATTTTTGTTTCGAAAACGGGGAGCCTGAAAGGACTTTTCTAGACCTTTAGCAAGACAAATACTTTTGCCACAAATAAAGATATATATACATTTTGAAGTAAAGAAAAACTTTTGAATTTTTTTTTTTGTTTTATATATATACATATATTTGCAACAAATAATAAAAGTTAAGACAAAATAAGACTCTTTTTTTTTATTATTATTATTATTATTATAAAAAAACATTTTAAGAATAAGATCTTTTTTTTTCTTTTTAGTTTTTATGACAAGACAAACTCTATATTTCTATTGATATTTTATTTTTGAAAAACAGAACAACGACTTTTCAAAATTTTGGCAGAGTTTTGACAGTATTTGTTTTTTATCTTTTTTCAACAATAAACAATCAATTCCTAACCGTTATTTTTTTTTTTACAATATTCCAAATATTCAAACACCGGTCAGCATGCGGGCATGAGACAAATAAATGCACGGAAAACAATAGGATGCATCAGAATGGTCTTTCCATAGCAGGTTGCTAGTCCTAGACGGACCCAACCCCTGTGTTGAGTCCCCTAAGTCATATGCAACATGATGCAAATAAGCGTTCCTACTAGGGATCCGGCATGAAGTCACGTTATTCTATGTTCAAAACCTGGGTCAGTGTTCTAGACAGTGTACCCGAGCGGACAACTCGAGTTGAGGAAGGAGCTCCTTTCCGGGAACCAAAAGGCCAGCCGGCTTAGAAACTTTCCGAGCCTCTTTTATTTAGGGTATGACACTAACAGAATAGGGAGTCTCAACCAGTAAGCACATCCCCGGAGGTAAGAAGAGGAAGGTTTCGGCACAGTTTATATACAGTTCAAATAATATCAAAGCGGTAAAAGCAGCATTTAGCACATCAGGCTCAGAACATGTAATAATCAGATAATAAATAAAGCCAAATAATAACAATTATTCTCAGCTCGAATTCTTAACCCTGAACCAGTGGTTCTGGGTAGAGAGTCCCCAGCAGAGTCGCCAGAGCTATCACACCTCCTTTTTCCGCGCCCGAGGAGCGCAGGGGGAGTTTTTTCCAGTTAAAGGACAATCGAAACGGGATTTGTTTATTTATTTCAGAGTCGCCACTTGGGAGATTTAGGGTGTCCCAAGTCACCAATTTTAATCCCGAATCGAGGAAAATAATGACTCTATATTACAGTCTGCGTACCAGAAATCTAGATAAGGAATTCTGTTAACCCGGGAGAAGGTGTTAGGCATTCCCGAGTTCCGTGGTTCTAGCACGGTCGCTCAACTGTTATATTCGGCTTATTTATCTGATTTTTAATACAATTATGAACCTATGTGCAAATTGATCTTTTAACCACTTTATTATTATTGTTTTTATAATACTTGCAACGTTGTGAAAACATATCTCGAATCATGTTGCATCAATGCAACCGTGATTGTTGACATATTTTGACTCGGTTGAGATTTGGATTTGGGTCACATAAATGTGCACCCGAATTAAGGAGAGTAAATTATTAAGACGTGCCTAAAGCAACTAGCGTATTTGTTGTTTTGGGTAAGGCCGAAAAATTCGCTAAACGACCTGTCCTGAATTCTAAGTGTTTTAATATATATACAGTTGGAGGGCCCCGTAGCTGTGTACATTTTTTTATTTTTTGACGAGGCTCGTCTCGTTCTACTTTTAAAAGGAATTAGCGACGTCATGGATATGCCTCTCGGATCACGTCACAATCAATGTACTCGTGATTAGAAATACATTTCGAATCCGTCGAGATTTGGATTTGGGTCACATAAATGTGCACCCGAGTTTTTAAGAAGGTAAGGCTTATTAAAGCGTATCCTAAAGAGACTAACGTATTGTTATTTTAGGAGGGTTGTGAGATTTCCTAAACAACCCGTCCCGGAAACTAAATGCTTCAATAATATACATTTAACAAGGGCCCCGCATCTGCGCGTTTTGTTTGTTTTCATCGAGGCTCATCTCGTTCTTATTTTAAAAGGATATCCTATAGCAACTACGTTTCTTGTCGTGTTTGTCTCTATCAATTGAAAACAGTAGATAGTCCTAATTAATTACATGCTTGCAAGTTGTTTGTAATGGAATTAGGAAATGCTTAAAAATCGGGACCGAAGCTGCGTGCACAGTCGGCCAAACGAATAATCATGGGCCCAAATCCAGCCCACGCGCGGTTGGCCAGACCTGGGCCACTGCTCGTTCGATGCGGGCCTGCCTGGTCTGTCTTCGACCTGGGCTCGACCTTCATGAGGTTGAGGCCCTGAATTTGTGTTCTTTATCTTGAAACATGGTTTTAAGAGTTATATATGGCAATTTATTGGAAAGGAAAGAACTTAATTTACAGCGTACAAATTTCATGCTTGGACTGCATTACAGCATATACGGCAAAGTAAACTAAATCTGAGATGCAACCTAATTCATTGAGACCACTTTTATCTAACAGTATACATATACAATTATCATTCAATACCCTATATTGACATCAACTAGGCTTGTAAGCTAACTTCAGTATCCCAAATATGAGCTATTAGACATTACATGACATTCAACACAACAGTACATGTATATAAACAACATCTGCAGATCTTCTCTTTTATACTCATTGCTCAAACTTTCGAGTTACATTGGTAGTGTAATTGTGTACCTGGTATGGAGGACAAAGAAGGAAGGAATGATCAGCTAGGCAGTATGCAGTAAACACAGCAACAACAGATACTCAGCAACAACACAGCAACAACCAACTAAACCAAATGTTTTCCATAGCCACAGACAACCAACAATGATCTCCCAGAATACAAGGACTAGCAAATAGTCGAGTGCCAAGCCAGTAATCCCAGGAAAGAGTAAAGAAATAGCAGCAGTAACTGAGGGTTCAAATGCAGTAAAACCACCAGTTCAACAACCACAAACAACTCAGTTAATGCAAGCAACAGAACTTGGCCAAGACAGCTTGACCAAAATGCACTCTTTTACCACTTTCAGGCAGTGTTTGGTTACAATGTCTTACTCAAGCCTCTCTTATGTTTTCAGTCTTTTCTTTTAACTCACAAATCATTCTTAAGACTTAAAGATTCCAGCCTTAAGACTCAAAATTCTCCCTTTTTCTGAAGACTAAAAGTCCAGCCATTTTTCAGTTCTCAAATGGCCTATTTATAAGCCAAAGTGACCAAGTGCAGCTAAGCTGCCCCCCATCTGCAACTTGCAGTCTGCCCATACCCCTTAAAGCCCATGCCTAAGCATCTTTTGGTGCCAGCCCCTTTGTTCCCCACGCTTGGCTTTTGTTTAATCAAGAGTTATGGGCATTATTCATTTTAAACCCCATACTCTTGTGTCTTGTTCCCCATTGGTATTAGTTTAATCCCAAATTAGTACCCTACTTGTCAGCTCATTTAAACTAATCATTTTTGTTCTTTTCAAATCCCAGACTACCCTTGCTAGCCCTTGATTATCACTGCCCTGCCCATTGCAGTATCAGGGCACTTTGGGCTTTAACCATTCGATTTCAGAACTGCCCCAGCCTGGCTTTTTAATTGTTTACAAGGTAGTTACAAACTAATATTCATAGGCAATGCCCAATTCAAACCACAATACAGGCTCATTAGTCATGCGACATTATTAGTTCATTCGATTCATTAGTTATAGAAAACTAATCGACGACATTTATCGAGTCGACTATACTAATTATAGCAGGTAATAATCAGTCGCTCGTATAAACAATACGTTCAGGGACCTAAGGGGTATCAGACAACTTTTGTTAAATTACTGGGCCTATATGAATTAGTTCATTTGACGACTAATCTAACTGACGATCATGTTTATCACAGAGTGTATTCAGAACAAACAGAAGACAATCGACCAAATAAAAGGCCTTTAACAGAGATGGAAGAAATCCGAAATAAAAATAACAACATAACAAACAAACACAACAGAACATGCTGACAACTTAATTAGAACTAAAACAAAAGAAAGAAAAACTTACCAAAAGGGTTTGAAATCAAAAATGACCCAAATTCTGATTCAACTTCGAACCCTTGAGGCCGAACAAACTTTAATCAGGGTGTTCTCACATGAGAACACCTTGATTAAGGTCTATTAGACCTCAAACCCTTGTCAAGACTGGCCGGGTTCCCCAGGTGCATGTGTTTCAAGTTCTGGATTTTCAAATCTGGATTTTTAGGAGTTGTGGGTAGATTCGGACCAAACCAAGCTTGGTTTGGTCACGAGGAAGGTCAGGGGAGTGTCTGGTATGAAGATGGGGTAGTTTGGCATAGATCGAGTTTTTGTCTCGAATCTTCAAATCCAGATTCGAGACGATAGGAGGTGATTCGAGGTTCGTGGTTAGTGGATTCGTGTTCAGGGTGGTTGGATGCTTTAGGGGTGTGAAGGGGGTGGTCACCGGCGTTCGTGCCGCCGGCTTTAATGGCGAGGGAGACTAGGGCGGCTTGCTAGGGTTTGGGGTTTCAGGTTTGATCTTGGGGACGAAGGGATGGGGTGCTGGTATAGGGGGCGTGGGGTGTAAGGGAAGGTTTATATATGGTGAGGTTGATCGGATCTGAGCCGTTAGATCAGATGATCTCAACGGCTTAGATCTGATGCTGAGAAATGGGACGGGGTCGTTTGATAGTTAAACGGGGTCGTTTGGTTTAAGTGAGGGGTTGGGTCGGATTGGTTATTGGGTCGGGTTTGAACATGGGTTACTGAAAGAGGTCCTGAGCCGTTGGATTGGCCTGGACGGACGGCTCAGATCGAACGCCCTATACGGCGTCGTTTTGGGGGCGTGCCTGGGCAGGCCTGGTTTGGACTGGGTCTTGCCTTGGCTTTGGGCCTGTTTTTGTCTTATTTTTGGGGCCCAAATTGATTTTAACTCTCTCTTTTTTCTTCTTCTTTTTTTTTTATTTTTTCCAATAAAAAAATAAATAATAAAACAAATGAAATTAAAACAAATAACAATATAGCACTTCAACATAATTATCATAAAAATGTTTAAGTAAGTTAAATCACAACCTAGAACGGACGATGCACACATATATATTTTGAATTTTCTTTTAATGACACATATTTTTTGTATTTTGTTTGTTAATGATTAAATGCAAAAATGGACAGATCCACAAATGACTAACAACACATGTCACGAAAACTCGAACAATTGTACAGCGAAACCATTTGTTACTGTTTTTATTTTCTTTTGGAGCGATTGCACGTGAAGCAAAAATCACGTGCTTACACATGGCACTGACAATCTAGTCTAGCGTGCAGAGGGGACCTCATTGGCGGACAGCAACCGCACTGACATCGGTTGCTTAGCCTTACGTTGCCCTTCCAAAGAACATCAGGAAGGCGTTGCGTAACAGGAGACATGTTATACAGTTACAGATTATAGATATAAAATGCTCGTCATCTTTCACATCCTTATAGTATTAGGTTACTGTTTCACTCAATTCGATACTTTTTTCTCATATATAATAAACTTTCTCTTTAAACGATTAAGAGTATTGTTTAACGTTATTGTTGTATGGGATAAAATCAGTTCATATTAAGTGCTTGAATGAGAGAGTGACACTTAGAACTGGGAGAGGGGGAGGGTCAGATGGAAGATGAAGCGAGTGGAAATCAAGACCGAGGACAACAACATCGGTTGGCATCGGGTAGATCCCGAAGGGAACATTGTCAACTAGAGTAAATAAATATTTGTTACTATATGACATTCAATGAAGAAAATTCCTCAATATTAAATGCGAATCTGTTACATATTCATCAACAACCCCCCATTATTATCATTTAAGAGGGGCTTGATCCTAGGACCTTATTCCCTAGGTATAACATTAAATAAGGACTTCAACAATCATTATAACACATGAAAATTGTGACAAACTTATGCTACACACTATTTCAAGCTTAATAATACTTTATTTTCTCTCTAATGTTATTCTTATTTCTACCTTCAAAAGCCTTGCTCTCGTAACCAAGTTTTCTGCTATTCTATCTCGATTTCAATGCTAAGTCTTATATTTTATTTAATTTATTTATCATTTTGGAATTAAATGGATTTGCTTGTCTAAAACTACATTATAAATTTAACTGTACTATTTTATGGGTAAATAGTTTGGTGTGAGACAGTTACATAATTGAGTTGATCCTTGCATCTAAATCTAACCTGTTATTCTTTTTTTCTTAGCAAAAATCTTAAAATATAGCTGCCAACGATTTCAACATCGCGCACAACTTTAAGGCACAAGAAAATCTGCCTCAACATGAGGATTCAATCAGCGACACCCGCAACGAGGAGGACGTAGCCACGCCGGTTCATAGCAGGCGATATCCACAACACGTAAGGGAGGCGACTTATGATGATACTGAAGACGAGCACGTTGCGAAAATGGTGAGGATCTTGAGAGAACAGCAAAAGGCCATCATGGGCTATCTCTCACGGCAAGACCAGGCCATGAAAGAACTAAGGCAAGCATTGTCGGGTGCTTCCAACAATGCGAATGGAAGAGTCTTAGTTCCTCTCGGTGCTCCCAAAAATCAAACAGCGCAAAGGGTTAATAACAACACCCCGAGGGGTGAGGTCGGGTTCGATGGGGTCGGGGGGATCGACAGCGGATCGAGTAACAACAACAATAATGATCCCTTTGAAACCAAGCTCATGCAATTTATGAGGGAAACAAGTGCTCGACTAGACCAAATTCTGGGCGCACCAGTGCTGAAGGGTCGGGACTCTAAGAAATACACCTAGTTGTCATTCAAACCGAGCACATCACCAGAGTTCCAAAGAGGTTGAAAATGAAGATGTACCGAAATATGATGGGACTTTGGAACTTCAGGAGAACATTACCACCTATACAATGACGGTGAAAGGAAATAACTTGGCTTAACACGAGATTAAGTTAGTCCTGCTGAAGAAGTTCAGAGAAACCCTCACGAAGGGGCCCCTGATATGGTATTCACTCTTGCCCGAGAACTCAATATATTCCTTTGAGATTCTCGCTGACTCTTTCATCAAGGCCCATTCCGGGGCCAGGAAGTTTTAGGCCCGAAAGGCAAATATATTCAGAATTTTGCAAGGAGAGTCTATGTTGTTGCATGAGTTCATGATCAGGTTTCAAAAATAAAGGATATTGCTACCGGCCGTGGCATATGAATGGGCAGCTAAGGCATTTAGTAAAAGGTTGAATTCGAGGATCTCCGACGCCTCCTAAAAACTAAAAGAAAGCTACTCGAGTTCTAGGCAACTACATGGGCGGCTGTCCATAACCGTTACGAATCAAAGATAAGAATAAAAGATTATAATCTTGGGTTCCCGACATCAACTAAGGGTCGGGATCGAAAAAAGAAAAGGGATAAATCGAAGGATCACTCTAATGCAGATCGGCGATCTTTTAAAGCCCGATTTCTGCCCTACGAAAGGGCCGAAGGATCTTGATCTTGCACGCGCTTTGATAAGCTTTCAATTGCTTTCGTCAAATTTGTAAGTTGTTTTTTTTACAATAGAAGCTATAATAACCATTGCTTGCATGATTGCCGTAGAGGATGAAGAATAATATGGATCATTGTTGGGATAGAGCTCAGAGGTCGCATTAATGGAGACTAGAGTAGATCCAACACTCAAGTCATCATCATTGGCTTGCATGAAAGGTTTCTTGGAATTAGATAAACTAAGTTGAGAAAGAACTTCTTCAATCCTTTCGGCGACATAGTTCCTTTTTTGGGTCACGCTTGTAGAGGATCTTGTTCCTTTTAAGGTTGAAGATCCAACAATAGAGCTTGATACAGACGACACTCAAAGTGTTTGTTATCCTAAAGAGCTTACTTTGCCCCTTTTAACTGGCCCAAAGCTTGCAAAGATAATATTGAAAATGTTCTCCACATCAGCATAGAACTCGGAATTAGCAGCTGTAATGGAAGTTGATCTGGAGTTGTTTTTTTTTGAAGCCATTTCGATGTTCTTGAACTTTGGTGATTGAAAAGCTGAGATGAGAGGTAGAAATTGTCCCACTGGGCATGTAAGAATTTGTAGACAATAAATTTGAGTCGAAAAAATAAAATCAAGATCGAAAAATAATGCAGAAATATTAGTATTTGATTTCAAATAGTTTGAGTGTACAATATCTATGGTTCCTCTGATTCTACGTTTTCAATATAAATTCAAGGGCCTTTGAGCTTGATCTTGAATTTGAATTTAATTTATCCATTACAAATGCTTTGATGGTTGCAGAGAATTCTATCACGAACAAGTACCTTTGATCTTGAACGCCTTGTACTTAATTTGACTTCGTTCTTGATCTTGAATACTTGAAATTTGTGTTAAAGTGTTTGAATGCTTGAACACTTGTAGTTTATAGAGAATTGTGGTCTTTGATCAACGAGCTCCTTTATGTCTTCTCGTTATAATTTCTGGTCTTTTTTCTAAGTTAGGAAAACCCCTATTTATAGTTGTGGGAGGGAAGAGTTGTGATGGTAACAAACTCTTTCCGACCAATCAGATTTTAGAGTGACAAGGCCACATTTGATTGGCCAGAACATGTCACTTGCACATGTGGTGCAGTTTCATTGGCATTTTAATTTGGCTTGGCATGCCTTGTCATTTTGACACGTGGCACGATCTTATTGGTTCTTTCATTTGACTTGGCGTGCCACGTCATTTGATATGTGGCACCAAACTGAGCCTCTAGGATGATGACAACTTGGGCTTAATGAAGTGGGCTCATCACTTGTAGCCAATTAAATGGGCTAGCCCAGCATTATTTGTTGGACTTAAATAATTAATTCAATTATATTAGCCCATAATTTATTTGGACTAGTATATGTAAAATATAATCTAAATTATTTTTTTAATTTGAATTGAATCAATTTTACGTGTCTACAATGTTAACTGCGAATTTTGTCTTTGGAAGTGTTTTCCTTTAATAAGAACGTACTCGATTAGAGTTATTTTTATGCATTAGTGTTTGGTTTACATATACTGACGGTAGAGAAAAAATTTACATTTCAATACTAATTAAATTCGAATCAGAATGATGAGATCGAATTCAAATGACCTCATGTTTTGTTTTCTAGCTGATCATTATTTTCCATCTGTCTAAAAGTTACACTAATACTCAGTCGACTAGTGATTTTAACGAGTCCAAAACTCTTTTGATGTTTTTTTGGACAAAAATCACTTTTATACTGCTTAAAAAAAAGTTACATAAATGAGTAAAACGCAGTACTATACTGCGAACTACGTTAACGGAAATTAGTTCGTTAAAGTAAAACGCAGTACCATACTGCGTTTTACTTTATTTTTTTATTTTTTTGTAATTCGCAGTACTGTACTGCGTTTTATTTATAATTCGCAGTATAATACTGCATTTTATAAAGCTGTTCGCAGTATTATACTGTGTTTTACTCTGGTTTTTGGCCCACCAATAATGAACTGACATAACAATAATTCAATACATAAAACGTAGTATTGTACTGCGTTTTACATTCGGACTTGCCTTATTTAAAGGCGTTTCAATTTTATGAAAATTCATTCAATCTTCAAACTTACGTTCATACTTCTCTCTTCTTCTTATCAATCATTTTTTTACAATGTCTGAAGTGGCAAAAATAAGGGTTTCACTATATTGGAGGGGTGAGGTTGTGTTGGAGAATAACTCTGTGAGGTATAGCTCACCTCCACAATGTCATGTTAAATTGCCGCTTACTATGGAGTACGATAAATTGGTATCGTTGTTATGTAAAAAAATGAATGAGAGGTGGCGTTCGGTTAACCTTAAAATAACCGGTAGATCTCCGTATTCAGTGACTCCGCAGGAGTTTGCTTATTATTCTGAGTTTAACATCGAGGATGATGAAACTCTTAGAGATTTTTTGCGGATTCCGGATGAATACAGGGAATTTATTGTAATAAAATTATTGGAAATGTACGTCAAGGTGGAAGACGTTCCCAATAATGAGGGCGTGCATAGTAGGGATAACCCTCAGTCATCGGGTGGTTATTCTAGAGCAGTTTTTGCCGGACAGATTGTTGATGAAAGATCTTGCCTTGATTTAAACTTGTCACCACCAGCGAATGAGCATCTGCAAAATAATTTTTCGACTTTATATAATCAACAAGACGACTGGTAAACTTCAATTCCGTGGGTGCTTTAGCGATGTTTATTTTATGTTTTAATTGGATTTGTATTAACACTCATATTTTTCATAGGGAGTACCGTCCGGATACGAATTTTACAAGTTATGACCCCGCCCCTAGTTGGAATATGTGTATTTCTGGAGTATTGGACCATGGTGGTCCATTTGGGAGTCATCACCAACAAGCAAATATCCATCATGAAACGTGAAGACAGTACGACTTGTAAGTAAAGTGATATAGCTATATCTAAAGTATTTATCTAGTTGGGTATATTATCATTTTGTTATTTTTGTGCAGTGAAAACGAGATTCTTGAAGCTCCTAACCTCACACAGTTGCCCATAGACGACGTATTTACTCGTGATTTGGCAGATGCACAGAGTCAGGAAGATGATAGTGATTATGAAAACAATGCGGATGAGTCTGGGGATGACACACCCTTCCATGATGAGGGTGATGATGAGGAGGAAGTGAATGTTGAACCTGAGCTGACGAGGGAGCATGTTCCTCCACCTCCCGCTAGACCAAGAGTGTATGAGTCCCACGTTCCATTTCATGAGCGGAATATTCCCTACGTTGATAATTTTCCAAGCATGCCGAACGTGGATGCCCTCACAAGGGATGATGATGAATTTCGGTCAGCGATGTGGGATGAGTCCAGACCAGCTATTCTGACAAAGGGCATGTATTTCCCTGATAAAGCTCGCTTAATTAAGGCTGTAAAAATCTACAGTATAAGAGAGTGTCGTGAGATGATAGTAAGTGAGTCAACTACGGAGAAATACAAGGTTGTATGCCGTAGAGACTTTATAG